>NW_017309561.1:14806-23663 GCF_000935625.1 Nanorana parkeri
CACCCCTATGTGATAGTAGTGACAGGTACTCTTTATGGAGACCTCCGATATCTCCCTTGCCACTGCTAGTACACATAGAGCCCCCATATACTTTTACACCCAAATCCCCCCGCCCTCCCTGCCAGGAGTTTGACAGCACAGAGCCGTTCCCGGTTCATTCTTAGCAGGAGGGGGTCAAGGAACAGACATTTCCAACCCGCAACCTTTAACCATCCTGAAGACACTCTTTATCTTGAACCCACTGGCAATGGGAGAGGGAGGGAAGCCTTGGGACTAGAGGGAGAACTCCCAACCATCACCCACCCTCATTACCGTCTATTCACAAGTAGAAATGATCACGGCCAAGATCCCTTTTTTTTTTTTTTTGCAATAAAGTTTTATTTATTTTTTTAGTCACACGCCAATAAAACAATCCTTTATTGTATATAAAACAATATCCACTAATTATTGCTGGCGAGCTTCATCTTACTGGTATATTTTATCACTCCTTTCTAACCATCCAGCAATTATATCATAAGCCATATCATATTCATAGCATCCCCCCTAATGATTCCCATGCCCTGTCCCAAGAAAAAAAAAAAAGGCGGGAGGAGAAGAGTTTCATTAGTTCCCATCAATACCCCTAGAATCTGGAGCTTTCATATAACCTTATCCACACATAAAACCCTATTAAGGAGAAAAAGAGAGAAAAAAGAAAAATATTAAAACTAGCATACAAATAAACCAAAAGACAAAAAATAAAAATTCTACCTTACTCTAAGAGGATGAGTGAGGAGCCATCCAGTTACATAATCTTAGTTTAATCTTCTTTTGAGAGTTTTCTGCGTTAGTGGGGTGAATCTAAGAAAATCTTTTTAGAGTCCCTATATTGTTTCAAAGGTCGAGATTACCTCATTGGTCTCCGCCTAGAGTTCTTTCATGCGCATAAGATAGTTTACTTCTGTTATCCAAAGTTTACTTCTGTTATCCAACCTTTAGGTGTCTGGGATGTTTTCCATAATCTTAGAATGGGCACTCGGCCTGCTGCGAAGAGAAATCAGAGCACCCCCCTCTTAACGGCTCGTATTGGCCCTGGATGATTGAAAAGAAGGCCGCCTCGAGTGTTTCAGGGATATTATCTCCTGTAACTAAATTACATATCTTAAAAATAGAAGTTCAATAGACCTGAAACCTCCCACAAGCCCAACATATATGGAGCATGGTCTACATTGCATCGCTAACACACAGCTGGTGCAGATACAGAATATTTTGCTATACGGTCTGGGCACCTGTACCATCTCACCAGGATCTTATAATTTTGTTCTTGGGTTCGAGCATCGACAATCGATTTATATGCTGAGAAGAAAGCTTTATCTGACTCAGCTACCCCAACTTGATGTCCCAATTCCCTCTCCCACTCCCCTAAAAAGTAGGGGTGGGGGGGCATATATTATAAAGTCGTGATAGAATATGGCTTCCATTCTTTCCATTCAGGCAGAGATCCTCAGTTTGCCCTGTCCCAGTTTTTTACTCTTCCAGAGGTTTGGGTCCCTGTGCAGTAAGACCCACCACAATTGGGGACGGCTTCACCCGCTTTCAACATAAAAAAATTACTGGCCGGGGGCGTGGCTGGCGCTCGAGCTGAATGGCCGCAAGATAGTGAAGCTCTGAGCAGCAGCCGTCTTCAAGGCACGCAGAAATAGCGACTGGGGCCAGATCTTTTCGGATTTCCCGTCCATCTTACCTCTCATCCACTCGGAGATGAGTAAAAAGCGGCGGGGTGTCCGCCCGAAGAAACTGACTGACTTCTTCTTCGGCCCAGACAAACGGAGGGCACAAGATGGCGCCGGGGCCTCGCCTCTCTCGGCGTCCGGGGGGTCGAGAGGAGGCTCGAGGAGCTCCCAAACCGGCATGCAACCGTCCGCCGGGCATCCGGGTCCAGCATCAGCCAAGTCCAATCGATCGGACACGCCATCCACACGCAGTCCAGCGAAATCTAAGCCGCGGATGGAGGAGCCGTTTGAGGCCCAAGATGGCGCCGAGATCTCGCCCCGCTCGTCTGCCGGGGGTTCGAGCGGGGACTCGGGAGGCTCCCAAGACAGCATCCACATGCAGGCCCAAAGTGCAGGGATGCCATCAACCTCCTTCAGCCCAGCATCACCCAACATCCGCAAATCTGGGACGACCAGGACAAGGAAGACCCCCTCTCCAGAGGCCCAGTATGAGGTGAGCCCTGCATCCTCACATGATGACACAAGAGAGCTAATTATGCCTATTGATGCATACCCCACTCTAGATCAGCCTGTCTCTGACTCCACATTGAAAGATATGCTTATGTCCCTGAGGGGCTCATTGTATACTGATATGCAGGCGATGATGCGCAAATTTGATACGGACTTGAGGCAAGTAGGAGATAGGGTCTCCCACATTGAAACTAAGATGGGGGAATTCGCCTCAACATTTAATGATCTTGTTGATTCCCACAATGCCAAGGAAGATGATATTACCTGGCTCAAAGCAAAGATGGCTGACATGGAAGATCGTTCCCGCAGGAACAACCTTAAGATTAGGGGTATCCCTGAAATCAGTTGGAAACTCTGAATTGCACCAGTATGCACGGGATATGCTTAAGGTGATCCTCCCTGATGTCCCCTCCTCTGAGATCATTGTGGACCGCATACATCGACTACCGAAACCTCCACACCTGCCTGATAAAGTTCCCTGGGATGTCATTTTGAGGATTCACTTCTTCCATATCAAAGAGCGGCTAATGATGGCGGCCCGCTCCGCCCCTAACCTGCCCTCATCCTATACACATCTACAGTTTTATGCTGACTTATCCCAACATACCCTGGGTATGCTAAGAAGCCTGCTACCCATCACTAAAGCTCTTCGATCCCACAAGATTGTGTATAGATGGGGATACCCCACAAAGCTTATTATCACCAAGTCGGGTGAATCCTTCTCCATCACGACCCTGGACCAGGGCCTCTCACACAAGCCACATGGAAGAAACCCTGCGATGCATGAGGAATGGCACACCGTGTCCCGGAAGAAGAGGGGTCAGCCGACCACTTGATCTGGACTTACAGTGCAGTACCACTTTAGGAAGCTGCATACATCCTCATCCTACCCTCAAGTGCCTTGAAGATCCTGGATCCACTCCGGATACTTCACCCCCAATAATACGCCCGGTATTTTATACTGTGGCTACACCTCCTACGGGGGGTGCCCCATTGCTTTTTACCTACCGTTCTGTTGTTCACCAGTTATTTTTTTGCCTGTTTTGTGTTTTTCTTTTTCTTCATTGGCAGCGACACAGATAGATGGACAGACGTCACCTCTGTTTTTTTCTGGCTCCACATCCCGTGCTTCACGGACTTCTATACATCCAGGCCGAGGGCCCATCACAAGTCCATTGGCTTGGTGCGTGGGATTACCAAGGGAACACGGTATGACGTTACCCATAGCATTGTTCCCCCATACCATGGCTGTAACGGTCGTCTCCTTTAATGTCAAAGGATTGAATCATCCTGCCAAAAGGCACAGCCTCTGGAGAGAGGCCACTAAATTACGTGCAGACATCCTCTGCATCCAGGAGACTCATTTTCAACAATCCAAGGCCCCTTCATTTTCACACCGAAATTACCCCCATATTTTTGCTGCCCACTCACCGACCAAGGCTAAAGGGGTGCTGGTGGCCGTGAAAGACTCTCTGGATTTTGCGGTCCTACACCAGATCCTTGATCCGGCCGGTACATATGTTATCTTAGTGTGTTCCATTGACCAACAGGTGTTTACCATTGTGAATGTCTATGCCCCCAATTCTCACCAGGTCCGCTTTATTAATAAAATCCTTAAGAGTCTCTCTCGGGTTCGTCAGGGTAGTGTCATAATCTGTGGCGACTTTAATGTCACCCCGGATCCCTCCGTGGACTCCACAAATCCTCGTAGGAATCCTTTAGCCGCCTCCTTCATCAAGAGGGGCTATATGATGTGTGGCGCTGCCTTCACGCATCTGAGAGAGACTACACCTGCTACTCCCCACCTCATAATTCGTATTCTAGAATAGATTTGTTTCTAGTGGAGAGGGATCTTCTCCAGGGAGTGTCGGCATCCGCAATCCACCAGATCTCATGGTCAGATCATGCCCCTATCTCCCTGGCCCTATCCCTGGGCCGAAATAGGGAGGCATACGTGTGGCGCAATAACATTACCTTGCTTAAATCGCCCCAGACGAAGACACTCCTTGGGGAACATATCTCTGAATACTTCGCCATTAATGTGAACTCGGTGGAAGACCCTTTCTGTGTATGGAATGCTCATAAGGCGTATATTAGGGGCTTGTTGATGAAAATGGGGGCTGTGCACAAGAAGCAGAGGTCGAGACACCTCACACACCTGCTCTCCCAGCTAGAGCGGGCAGAAGAGGCGAACAAACAGTCCCCCAATACTCAGCATGCCACTTTGCTGCGTTCATTGCGGGAGGACCTTAGGATCCACCTATTAGATCAATACGATAGAGCCTCCAGCTCCATGAAAGCATCCTTCTACTCGCAGGGCAGCAGAGCCGGCAAACTGCTAGCCAGGCGGGTAAAGGAACAGCACTCGAAAGCACGTATCCCTTTTTTAATTCACCCCGATGACGGCCATAAATTGAGGCACCCACAGCACATAGCAGACTCATTTAGCGCTTACTACAGCCAATTATATAATCTCAAAGAGGAAACTAATATCCCCCACCCCGCAGATGTGAACATAGATCTATTCCTTCAATCTCTAACATTTCAACGCTAAATGCTCCATTCACCACCGAGAAAATTATACAGGCCATAAAATCTTTGCCTATGAATAAATCCCCAGGGCCGGATGGCTACTCTGGGGAATACTACAAAGAATTTGGGGACATGCTGGGCCCACATCTGCAGCGGGTGTTTGAGCGGGCCTCGACCTCTGCTTCTTTCTCACCAGAAATGCTGAAAGCTCTGATAGTTACGTTGCCAAAACCAGGGAAGGATCCAAATGTACCTCAGAACGTTCGCCCCATATCTCTCCTAAATGTGGATGTCAAACTGTATGCAAAACTGTTGGCAATACGCATGATGGATGTATTACCTTCCCTAATACATCCGGACCAGTCGGGCTTTATAAAGGGCCGGGGTGCTCCGGATGCTACTCGCAGAGTCATAAACCTGATCCACAACGTAGAATACTCCAAAACGCCTTCTCTGCTCCTAACTTTGGATGCAGAGAAGGCGTTCGACAGAATTAATTGGCACTATCTATCCCGGGTGTTACAAAAATTTGGATTCTCGGGATGGATCCTATCGGCAATTATGGCACTCTATTCCACCCCTACTGCCCAGGTTTACACATCTGGAGCCCTGTCCATTCCATTCACTATTTCAAATGGGACACGTCAGGGATGCCCCTTGTCCCCCCTCATTTTTGATCTACTGATGGAGCCACTAGCCATGAGGGTTAGATCCCACCCCGACATTACGGGCATCACTCTCGAAAATACCTCCCATGTTATCAGCCTGTTTGCAGACGATTTTCTATTGGTACTCACAGACCCGGCAAAGTCATTAACAGCAGTGACGGCCTTGCTATAAGAATTTGGTAGAGTGTCCTACTACAAAGTCAATGCGTCTAAATCACACATACTCGACCTAGGCGTACAACCAGAGGTAAAAGGAGCACTGCAGTCTTCTTTTCCCTACGTGTGGAAAGAAGAGGGAATATCATATTTGGGTACTGTAATGACCAGAAAGTGCTCCTCCCTTATTTGAGAATAATTATCAGGCTTTCCTAGGAACTCTGCCAGGCCTACTTAAATCCTTGGCTAAACCCTTTTTATCTTGGTCCGCCAGATTAGCGGTCTTTAAAATGATAGCTCTGCCCCGCCTGATGTATCTGTTTAGAACGCTCCCTATCCCCATCCCGGAGCGATACTTTAAAAGCCTTCACAGGGCCCTTAACCTTTTCATTTGGCAGGGGAAAAAGCCTAGATGCTCCCACGTCACCCTGACTAGACATAGAACAGTGGGGGGTATGAGCTACCCTGACCTTAAAGACTACTACACAGCAGCTTTATTAGATCAGCTGAAGCCGTGGTTCCAACCACAGAGTCCAGTCCAATGGCAGGAAGTTGAGAAAGCGTTAGTACCTGGGGCAACCCCACATTTCATGTATATAGCCCATGTGCTTCCTGCATCGGTCCTGAAGACCCTTTCTCCTTGTGTACAGGCCTCATGCATGGCATGGAAGACTCTACTTCTTCCTTCACACTCCCCTGATTCAATGCGCACACTGCCCGCACCACTAGAGGCCCTTGGGGCCTTGGTTCCCTCCTTATCTCTCCGGGCATGGACTTCTAGGGGGATCCGACACCTGCAAGATTTGCTAATTGATGGTAAACTAATACCCTTCTCTTCCTTGTCATCTACATACGGGCTGCCCTCTAGTTGCTTCCTCCAATACATCCAAATTAAGCATATAGTGCAGGCGAACCCACATATAATTTGCACAGTACCGTATGGGGCCTGGAGGTTCTATTTCGAAAATTCCCCTAAGAGAGGGGGAATCTCGTTATTCTACTCACTACTCTTTAATAAACTGACCTTTCTCAAAATTAAATCCTTTGTAGGATGGGAATCAGACCTTAAGAGCACCTTTTCTGCGCACCAGTGGATGCAAGCATTATCTTGCACGCTTAAAACCACTAGATGCGTAGAAAATTACTCTGTATCTCCATTTTTTTTTTTATTTCTTTTTGTTATGTATTTTCTTTACATTACTTATTATTGTCCTTTATCCCGGTTATTTGCTTTGCATGTACCAAAGCCTGTTTTGTCACAAAATTTTGAAAAATTTTCAATAAAAATCCATTGAATTAAAAAAATTACTGGCCTCCATACCTGAAGGGTTATTTTCTAAAATGGGGGTCATGGGGTCCACATATGTTGAGATCTTCAATTTCTATATTGAACGATCCCATATCTCTAATATTAGTTAATAATGAAGTCAGTTCAGAGGAGGGTCTGTTCTCTGGTTGGATTCATGGGAGAGCAACCAGCGGGACTGGCGTCAGGTCTTGATCTATTACTACCTATTTTTTAGTGTCTGAGCGGAAAAACCAGTCCAACGCGTTACTAAGGACAGCTGTTCTATAATATAACATATTCGGTAGACCAACCCCCAGTGGTTTTCGGTCGGGTTAAGACCTCAAAACCTATCCTCAGTACTGCACTCCCCCATGTGTGTAAAAGAAGAGATTGCAAGGTTTTAAAAAACCACATGGTATCTTGATGGGTAACGTTGGTAGAGATATAAAAATCTAGGCAAGATGTCCATCTTAATTAAAGACATTCTGCCGAACCAGGAATGTTTCTTAGATGTCCAGTCCACCCTTGTAATCGCGCCTGTGTAAAAATGTTAACAAGAGTAAGTAATGTAATTTATACAGTTGAACTAGTTTAGCTGATATATATACACCTAAGTAGTTCACAGACTCGGAGGTCCATTGGAGCGCGAAGGATGCTTTTATCGATTGTAAGTCTTCCTCAGGTAGTGATACATTTAACACAGAAGATTTTGATGCATTTACCTTAAAGTTATTGTAACCGCCATATAGACCGATCTCTTTAAGGATCGATGGCAACGCTATTCGGGGATTACTAATATACATTAGCAGATCATCCATGTAAAGACCGAGTTTGTGGTGGATATTGCCTATCTTTAATCCTTGACTTGAGGGATTTTCCATTGCTAGTATATTAAACAACAGGTACAAGGGGCATCCCTGTCTAGTCCCATTCTTTATGAATGGAGCAAGTTCTTCAATTTACTAAGTCTAGAGAAACCTGAGAGGATCTCGTCAAAGTGTCTATTGCCGGATCCATTGCAAAGTTAAAGTCCCCTCCTATAATGATCACTTGCTCCCATAAAATCCTCTGAGCGTGAGAGAATGTGTCAGGGATATCGGCACAGATGACCCCACACCTGCGCAGGTACCCACACAGGCAGACCAAACACGTGTAACCACACAGGACAAGGCAGAATGTATGATATACAGTTTATTATGAGCAAAACATAACACAAACCAAGCACATACAGATGGATAACATAAAGTAACCAAAACTATGACCAAACCACAGAATACCCACACAGGGTATAACAGGGCAGGAAAACCTGGGGAGCAGGGCAACAGGACTCGGGAACATAAGCAGGTTACCGGACTCTGGAACAGGTTACAGGACGCGGGAACATAAACAGGTTACAGGACTCGGGAACATAAACAGGTTGCATTACTCGGGAACAGAAGCAGGTTACAGGACTGGGGAATCAGGCTTAACAGAAAACAGGAAACAATACTGAGCCACAGACCTGACTGCAGGGAGGGCTTAAGTACCCTCCCAGGGAGCACCAGGTGGTGGATAATTGGTGGCAGCTGGGAGACACCCACAGGTGAGCACTGGAGTTGCAGTTTCCAGCACCACCCAGTGGAGGTCTGGTACCTAGCAGTTACTGGCTGCCCTGAGACCCCTGCAGGTGAGTATGGAAACTGCAGGGCTTAGCTCCAGCGCTAACAGAATGGCTCGTAGCGCATGTGTCTGACCAGATTTTGACAGGTAAATATTAGCTAGCGTAAACAATTTACCCGATACTTTACATTTAAGGAAAACATATCTCCATCTGAAATTGATTGCATATCTGTCGCTGTTGGCTACGAATGCAGCCCTTTCGCGACTCCTCTCGATTTGCTTACAGTATTATTACTCATAAGTCCCAGTATTTACGGGACATTACAGGCACTTGTGACTCTTTAAAGTGAGTTTCCTGCAAGAAAAACACTTCCCCCCCCCCCCCCCCCCCC
>NW_017309561.1:23777-25833 GCF_000935625.1 Nanorana parkeri
TTTCGCTTCCTTAGATCTATTTAAAAAAAAAAAAAGCAGAGTGGAACATGCTCTCTGTCTGTTCATCCCAAGTATTCATCTCCGGAGAAACGCTTATTGGAGGAATTGGACTTTTAATAGACCTGGATCTTTTTCTTTCCTTTCTTCCCTCTATGAAAATAACTAAACTATTTAAACTCCATTTCCCATCTATACAAAAAGGGAGGTTTTACCTATACTGTATATATACGCAAATACAATCCCTTTCCTTACCCTCCTCTCTCTCCCACTACCCTCCACCAAGCCATTCCTTCCACTCCACTTATCAATAGTGATATCTATTCTACTTATCAAAGTAAATTACAATGTCTAACTAGGACCCCCCCCAACACTATCTCCCAACAACCCTCCCCCTTATAATTTCTAGGGGAGGCAACGGGAAGAAATGTTGTCTTCCGCTTTATCAAATCCCAGGCAAAAGGAAGGATAGGGATTCTCTGCATAATACGTTGTTGTGTATCCACATGTATACCTAGGCACTCACTTGTGTTGTCGGCCTATTTATACCACCACAAATTCCCCTATATATGTCCAAGGATGCCTATGTGGGGTCCCATACGGACCCCCAACTAAAGTATTTATTCACATATCGATGCCCCATTTCGCCAACAATTAACCACTATCCCATCCACCCATTCACTTCCTTTCTCCATCCGGCTCCTTTTTATTACTGTGACCACACTACACTTTAAGGCCCCTAGAATAATGAGAATGAACCACCCCTCTCATGCCCCTAAACACCTATACCCTAGTAATCTCCCTCTATCACCAACATCCTATTCTATTTTACTATCCTTACGTTCCTTACCTCTCCCTCTTCCCCCTCCCGCCTCTCTCATCCTCTCCTTCCCTCCCCCACCTCCCTCCTCCTACAAAAAAATACATCCATTCTTGAACATTCCTTCCTTACTTCACAGCTTCACATTATCAATAAGTGCACCTGCCCAAGGTCCAAGACAATCTACCTATACAGTCCAACCAATCTCTTGGCTAATGTAAACAATATTCACGATTTGGGTAGGCATCGTGCTTGTATGCATCAGGGGAGTATAAAACCTATATATGTACTCTTATATGTGTATAAAAACCCACATTGCCCTTGTAAAATTAATTTATGTGTATATTATTGTTCATGCCCCTATTTAGCTTTGAGTTCAAACCTGAGAATTTATACTTACGTCTCAAAATTCACCTTCCCTATTAAATAGAGGTACACCGAAATGACATTTTCAAAACAGAAAATAAAATAAAAAATGTCAGGCCGAAACGGATTTTTTTTTGTAACCTTTTCACATTTTTTTACATATTTTATTTTTAATATTTTAATTTTTTTTTTACTTTACTGTTGGGGGCTTCGGGGAAATATTAGGGGTCTAAAAAGATCCCTGATAATTCCCATTTAAAATAGAAAAAGAGATTGAGGACGGAGTCCTCAATCTCTTTTTCTACAGCCCCTGTTATAAATGAACAGGAATCCTCTATACCAGGGGCGCCCACAATTTTTCGTATGGAGATCTACTTTTCAAATGACGAGTTCAATGAGATCATTTTTCGTATGGAGATCTTCTTTTCAAATGACGAGTTCAATGAGATCTACCAACGAAAAACACCTGCATTCAGAGGCGGGAGGGGCGTGGCGGTGCATTGAAGTCAATGGCACCGCAGCCAGGCCCCTCGCCCACAGTGCGATCGCCTGCACCCGGAACCCAGGCCTGCGTTCTAGTCCAGAGCGATCTGCAAAAATGCTGCAAACACTAATTTTGCAGATCGTACATGTGCCTGCGTTCCAGGTGCGGACGATCGCACTGTGGGCGCGGGGCATGGCTGCGGTGCCATTGAGTTCCATACAACCCCTGCCGCAACTGAATGCAGGCAGTCGGCAGCCTTACATTCCAGTGCGTCCTAGAGGCCGCAGCGTCCTGTCCTCCTGCGGTGCTCGTGTGGCCGGCGTTGCACATGGGGAGAGGTGTCCCGCCCCTTTCTGTCTGCGGCGTCTGACACATTCAGCTGGCAGCCA
>NW_017309561.1:25875-49018 GCF_000935625.1 Nanorana parkeri
TGACGTCACACAGGGCCCGGCCTCCAGGATTTTTAAAAATTTTTTACTATTTTTTATTTTATTCTTATTTCTTATTTTTATTTTAATTTTTTTCTACTCTTGGGGGGCTTCCTGGAAATATTAGGGGTCTAAACAGCCCCCTGATATTTCCCTTTTAAAATAGAAAAAGAAATTGAGGACACAAAGTCCTCAATCTCTTTTTCTGCAGCCTCTGTTCTAAATGAATGGAAAGCACAGAGGCTTCCCATTCATTCAGAAAATATTTACTATGATCAGTTTCTGTATGGGGAGGAGCCTCTGTACAGAGTGCTTCTCCCCATTTAGAAACTCATGAATGAACAGGAAGTGATGTAAATAACATCTTGTTCATTCATTACTGTGGAAACATAGTACTATGTGTCCCCAGTTATTTACAAACACTGGAGGAATCAGCTGATCGCTCCAGTGTTTGTCCTGCACAGAGGATCGGAACATATCACTGATATGTACAGATTGTCTGCCGCTCGGCCTCGGACACGGGGTCTCAGCTTCTCCTCTGGATCCCCGCTGCTCTCCCGGGCAGAGGCAGCGGGGGATCCGAGGAGAAGTGAAAGAAGCACTTCAGCCACGGGGCAGTGGAAAAGGGAGCCGCTGTCACAGAACTAAGGCCGAGGGAGTAAGGAGAGAGAGAGGCGCCGGCTGTCAGATCCTGTTCGAGCATCTCTCTCTCTCTCCTCACCGCCCGGCCTTAGTTCTCACTGGCTCCCTTTGCAAGTTCAAACAAGTCCCACATCTTATATCATATCCAGTGTGATTAATCAATGATATTATTATCTTATTAATTCCAACAAAAAAGTTCCAAGGTGCTTAATAGTTTTCCCACACCGTGTTTATGTCCACGCCAGCAGGCCCACTGGGGTGCGCACTCACTGGGAAGCTCATTAGATAGACCACGGAGTCCTAGCATCTGTCTTATAGGTTTTCACAGCGATGTTTCCAAAAGTCGATGGATTACCAAAATAAGAAGAAGAAGAAGAGACTCCTCATTGTGTGGTATGTAAATCCATTTATTCAGCAAATAAGTAAAAACTCACAATTAAAAGCAAGATAACCGGCCGGTTAGATCCAGTTAACAGATAGCCCGCACTTCCATGTTGAGTATGGTGTAGGATAGGGCCCGCCCCAACGCGTTTCATCATAAGTGGCGTCTTCAGGGGGATCGCAGGTCTATCCGGCCATGCCATACCATACATTAGCTTTTATAGCAGGCATTTGGATCAATATCAAAAGACAACACTAGATGTCCTCACATTATCAAATATATAGGAGGCATACGATCTTATTCTAACTCAGTATATTCGTAAACCCAATGGCCACTAGATGTCTCCCTGCTCTTTATAATAGAAATTCTCAATCTAGATGTGGGCCAATGGATAAATATTACACACATTAAGCCTTAATTAGAAAAATTTAAACCAAATCTTAAAACCTCAGCAAAAAAAACGAAAACCAAGTATTAAAACCTCAGCAACAGAAATGAAATGAACCAGGTATAATTAATTAATATATATTTCCTTATCCTATTTGTTACTCAAAAAGCAGTTCAAATCAAAGTCTACATTCAGTCCTTTGGGGGTCATTGTATCTAGTGTGAATATACACTTTGATTTATTCTGATAAACTTTTTGAGTGAGGTTGGTACCCCTCCAGTGATTCTCAACTTTATCTATCCCCACAATTGTGAAAAAGCTTGTGATCACAATTGTAAAAAATGTTAAAATGTTTTGAAAGACTATGTTTGTTAAAACTTTTTTTATATTATTAATATGCTCCTCAAGCCTTTTTTTAAGTTGTCTGGTGGTTCTGTCAATATATTGTAGTCCACACGGACACTCCAGTAGATAAGTTACAAATGTACTGTGGCATGGCCAGTTATCTTGCTTTTAAATGTGAGTTTTTACTTATTTGCTAAATAAATGGTTTTACATACTACACAATGAGGAGTCTCTTCTTATTATTACTTTGGTAATCCATCGACTTATGGAAACATCGCTGTGAAAACCTATAAGACAGATGCTGGGACTCCGTGGTCTATGTAATGAGCTTCCCATTGCCATTTTACAATAGTATTGCGGTGAGTGCGCATCCCAGTGGGGCTGCTGGCGTAGACACAAACACGGCGTCGGAAAACTATTAAGCACCTTGGAACTTTTTTGTTGGAATTAATAAGACTTTTTCACTGAATATCATTGATTAATCGCCACTGGATATGATATAAGATGTGGCACTTGTTTGAACTTGCACAGGTTCCATGAGAGAACTATTCACTGTATGCACATATGAAATTAAGATTCCATGTATATATTTTTGCACTTTATCCATATTTATATATTTATTCATCTATATGCTAATATTGCATGTTAGCACTTTTTGCACTTTTTTAAGTGAGATTGTTATACAGCTGCTATTAAGCAAGTAACTTATATAGTTCTTACATTGTGGTGCCTTTCATTGCTCTAACCAAGAAAGGTGGCAATCTTAAAGTTTAAAGAAACAGATATTCTGCGCTATTGGAAAAAGGAGGTAAAAGAAGAAAAACCGGATAAACTACAAGCTGCTGCAACTTAGGCTTGGGAGCCTCAGAAGTTAATTGGTCAGTAGTGCAGCGCTATAAGTCTCACGGTGTATTTAGACAGAAACCAGTGTGTATGGAAAAGGCAATAAATCCGCAAATTTATACAAACATGAATAAAGTATATAAAATCAAATCAAATCAAATCATATGAGATGTGTTGCTGTCTTCTTTATACAATGTGTCAATAGTGATAAAAATATATGTGAGCACGCAGAAAAAATGAGAGAAGTGAATCACTCTCCAATGAGGCTAATATACTGTGTGAGCTGTGTGCTTAAACTAAATGTATAAACGTATAATGGATGTGAATCCACCCACAATTATATACACAGTGCAACCAGGTAGGTACGTAAATAACAAAAACGTTAGTGTAAAAAAATTAAAATGGGAATGTATTGTGTATAATATATAAACGATGTGTAATACAAAGTATATCAAAATTGGTATGAAAGAGCAAAGAAATGTCCAATGATATCCTAATCCTGGAGATACATAGTTTAAACTGATGGGGAACTCGGGGGATGTCTCTCAGTTGGAGGTGCCGAGGTGAGTTGTTTATCAGAAGAAAAGAAGACCCCCGTAGGGAATGCACTCACAAGATACTGGAGAAACAAAAGCCGTCTTTTTTCCGGAAAAGGAAGTCAATATTCCATCCGTCTTTACCGATAAGATGTTGAGGTCTCTTCCCAGTCCTGATGTTTCAGCAAAGGTACCGTTACTTTAGCCGTGAATAGGTTTCTTGTACGGCTTCCAGGGATTATCACGGTTCTTGGTCTAAGAATGGGTGCAAGTACTGAAGAAACGAAAGCCGTCTTAGCCATACGAAAATTTCCTGTACGGCTTCCGGGAGTTATTCCAGTCCTTGGTATCGAAATAGGTGCTTAGATCCAGGAGAACAAGGAGAAAGAGCAGAACGAGGGGCTCATAGTGTATTAAAAACGAGATTTATTGAATAACATAACCGCTATGCATAGCGTCATTATTAAAACAAAGGAACAGACGCTAGCAAGTCTGCTACAAAACCAAGTGCAAATATTCGTCAGACTGTGGATGTGCCGTGGAATACAGGCCCGCCCCCGACGCGTTTCATCACCAGACGTTATCAAGGTATGGCAGGTCTGTATGGGTCACATCACAGTCTGTCTTAAATAATCAAAACAATCAAGGACTCCAATCAACTGTGTGCCGGTCAGAGTATGTGATTACATATGAAATTAGTAATACGAACAATTGCATATAGAGATAAATAGGGTTAGAAAACAGATTAAAGGATTAAAAGATTAGAAAATATATATATTATTTTAGACTCATGTATATTCACGTAAAAGCTTACTATCTGAAACATATGGATCTTGGAGGATTCGCTATGTCCTACTACCAAACAAATATATAAATAAATATAAAAGTGTAAGTATCATAAGATCAATAGGCGATAAAATCAAGTGTATATAAACTAAGTGAAAGTAATATTTTTGGTATGGTGACTGTGCCCAAATAAAACGAATACATAGATCAGCATTCAGAAAGGAGGTAAAATGCGGTGTACATCCAATTAAATCGATGAACGTAATTATAGTGTGTCAATTCATAATATATGAAAAATAAAAAAAGAATCCAATTAAATCGATGAATATAATTATAATGTGTCGGTTGGTATAATATATAAAATACCAATGTATGAAAAAATCTATGTGGATGTGAGTTGTGGCAAAGTGTATGTGTGATTAAAGTTAAATCAATAAAAATATCCATTCTGTTTGGGGTTACAGAAACAATCTATGCTCCCTTGACCCGTATTGTTCTAAATAAAATATAAGTATAATATGTCACTTCGTGTAGTATATCAAGATGTATAAATAGACAATCTTATGTAAAAGAGAGAAAGCAATAAAATCAAAAGGTGGATGTAGATGATTAAAGTGTATCTGTGAATATATTAAAAGCGATGGATTCATTTAAAATACAGGAGCCCATTTGCTAGGTCTTATCTATATAGACTCTTTGCTGGTCTATACTGAGAGTGACAGAAATTGTGTATAGGTAGCTTGGCTCAAATAGATGTGTATATATATATAAGTGTATCAGATAGTCTAATTGAAATTCGTAATGGCTGATGAATTGATATGGAGATTGGGTATCCCATTTATTAGCTGTTGCTGAGAAAACAGTTAAGGTCAAACTCTACGTTTAGGCCTTTAGGTAATAATGTGTCTAGGAGATAAATCCATTCGGATTCATTTTTCGAGATCTCCCTAGTTAAGTTGGATCCTCTCCAATGACCTTCTATTCTGTCAATTCCTATCACTTTTAAGCAAGACGGATCTTTATTGTGATGATATTTAAAATGTCTTGACAGACTGTGTTTGTCAAATCATTTTTTAATGTTATTAATGTGCTCTTCCAGGTGTTTTTTTAGTTCTCTTTTAGTTCTACCAACATATTGGAGACCACATGGGCATTCGAGAAGGTAAGTAACAAATTTGCTGGAGCATGAGATGAACTTATTAATTTTGTATTCTTTATTTTTAGAGGCGTATCTAAAGGTATCTGCTTTTTTAGGTCTGTCTGGGAGTAAGGGGCATAGAATTTTATCCTTTTTTAAAAGGTGCCAATGTTTTCTAAAAATAGATTCTAATTTTCGGTGTTGTAAGGAATAATTGGTAATGAATGAAGTGGGAAATATACCGTATTTTGCGGTCCATAAGACGCACCGGACCATAGGACGCAGGGAGGTCCGGCGCGCCTTATGGAGCACTCGAGACAGAAGCTGTGACAGAAGCTACAATGACAGAAGCTGTGACAGAAGCTGCAGTTAGTGACCGCTGAGACAGGTGGCGCTGTGATTACAGCGCCACGGTCTCAGTGATGACACAGAACAGGCGAAGAACGTCTATTCTTCGTCTGCTCTATGGTTATCTTGATCGTCGCCGCTGCTCGGTTTTAATACGAGTGATCTCATTAGATCACTCGTATTAAACGAGCAGTGGCTCCTGCTGCTGAACTCGATCGCCGCCGTCGCTGCTCGGCTTTAAAACGAGTGATCTCGTTAGATCACTCGTATTAAACGAGCAGTGGCTCCTACTACTCGCCCGGCGCCCGAAACTGCATGTCTCGGGCGTCGGGATTCGCTCCATAAGACGCAGGCACTTTTCCCCCCTCCTTTTGGGGGGAAAAAAGTGCGTCTTATGGAGCGAAAAATACGGTACTTTCTTTTTTGGTAGCCGGTCTTAACAGGTTGCTTCTTTCCTTTCTGAGAAATTCTTCCCTTATTTTGGTTAAAACTTTATCATTATAGCCTTTTTCTTTAAATCTATTAAAGAGTATATTAGATTGATTGCAGTAATCCTCCATTTCAGGACAGTTGCGTCTTATTCTAGTGAATTGTCCTTTAGGGATGTTTCCCAACCATCTAGGATGGTGGCAACTGGATATGGGTATAAATCCATTTTTGTCTGTGGGTTTAAAAAAATTTCTTGTGATAAATTTCTTATGTTTTATAAAAATATCTAAATCTAAAAATTGAATATTGGTACTGTTAAAATTATTCGTAAGGGATAGGTTAAAATTATTATAATTTAAACTTGTAATAAATGATTCAAGGGATAGGGTATCACCCTCCCAGATTAACAGGAT
Source organism: Nanorana parkeri (assembly GCF_000935625.1). Lineage (NCBI taxonomy): Eukaryota > Metazoa > Chordata > Amphibia > Anura > Dicroglossidae > Nanorana > Nanorana parkeri. Next base: position 32,123 of record NW_017309561.1, read on the forward strand.
ATCATCTATATATCTTTTCCATAAAATAATATTAGCGACCTTATTTTTAAAAATTTACTCATCCTCCCATTTGCTCATATGTAGGTTTGCTAGGCTTGGAGCAAATTGTGCCCCCATGGCTACCCCTTTAGTTTGTAGATAGTAAATACCATTGTGCCAAAAGTAATGTTTACATTGCAAAATGTGTACATTCTAAAATGAATTTTATTTGTTCTGATTTTATGGTGCCAAATTTATCAAATGCCCATTGTATGGCCTCCGATCCTTTTTTATGAGGTATTACTGTGTAAAGTGAATTGACATCGATGGTAGCCATAATCATGTTTTTATTAGCTTCTAGATTCTCTAACATGTTAAGTATATCTTTACTGTTTTTGAGGAAGGCCTCCGTCTGGACCACTAAGGGTTGTAAGAAACAATCGATGTATTCACCTACTCTGGATCCTAGGGAATCTATCGCGCTCACGATGGGTCTCCCTGGAGGCTTCTCGATATTTTTATGAATCTTAGGTAAGAAGTACAGAATAGGTATCCGACATGTGGAGGGTAATAAATAATCTTTCTCTTTCTTAGTTAGGAAGTCATTCTTATAACCTTTGTTAATTAGTTTCTGCAGTTCTTTTTTATAAATATTGACTGGATTTTTATTAAGTTTCAGATATATGTCTTTGGTGCTTAGAATATTATTCATCTCACTTTCGTAGTAGGTCTTGTCCATAACTACAACACCACCTCCTTTGTCTGCAGGTCTAATTACAACATCTTTTCTTGCTTCCAGAGCTTCGATCCCTTTATTAATGAACATTTTATCTTTTACCCGTTTGTATTGTAGGATTTTAATATCATCTTCCACTAAATTCTTAAAAACTTCAATAAAATGGTTAGTTATTTTTGGGGTTAAAAGTGGATTGATTTTTTAAAAAAGTGTGGGTGTATGTTTGGTGTCGAACTCAGGGGGATGTTTGCGGCCCTCAGGTCGGATCTTGATTCCATGGTGGACCGCCTGGAGGGATCTATGAGGAAAGAGCCGACGGCGGTTCGGCTGCAGGTACAGGGGGTGGATGACAGGGTGACTTCCCTAGAGGCTAGCCGGGCATCCTTTGACTCCCGCCTAGAGGTAGTAGAACAGATGCAAGCTACCCACATGCAGGCCCTGACCAACCTTCGCCTTAAAGTGGACAACAGGGAAAATAGAAACCGCAGAAACAATGTCCGCATCCGGGGTATACCGGAGGCCACCTCTGGGACAGATTTAAGGTCCACAGTGATTGCGATTCTAAACCTGCTGTTGGGCAGGGAACCGGCACACCCACTGGAACTGGACAGGGTACACAGAGTGTATGGCTCAGTTGCTGCGAGAGATGGATCCCCCTGAGATGTTCTGTGTCGCATTAATTTTTTTACACTAAAAGAGGAAGTGATGCGACAGGCGTGGAATAAGAAAACCGTGGATTTTGATGGTGCTACCATCTCCTTTCTACCTGATCTCTCCAGCCATACGCTCTACATGCGGAGGCAGCTTCGTCCGGTGCTCCGGTGTATACAGGAGGCTGGAGCTACGTATCGCTGGGGCCACCCATTCCACCTGCTGGTCCGACGAGAGGACCGCCATTTCGCCCTGCATAGGCCGGATCAACTGCCGTTGCTGTTTTCCCTGCTGGATTGTGATCCAGTACCGGTACAGAATTGGCTGACCCCACTACCAGACCGGGTGGACCCCACACCGAGCAGCCAGAGGCCCAGGAGAAAGAGATCGCGTAGACCTCGGAGGGACCGCAGCCGGGATCGGAACGGCCCTGCATCCAGAGAGGACTAACCTTGCCTACATACGATCTAGACAGTGGAGCACTGCTGTGAACATCAGCTGAGTGCTAAGGTCACCGCAAGGACTTTCGGATGCGGAATGCCGACAGGCTCCAGGAATGCGCCACAGGATACTTACCCTGCATCCTTTGCTCTGCCACTGATATTACGACCCGGAGAGATGAGATACCCCCACAGTTGAGTGCTGCCTGTTGACCAGACTGCTGAGACGTTGTTGCTTTACTGGGGACAGAGAGACATACAAAGACCACACTTGAACACGGGCCCTATGGGACTATGCAGTACTTGCAGATGTGGGTCACTCTGCCCCAAGGGGGAGGTTTCTTGCAGCATTAAAACGCCCCTGGCGGCCCCCGCCCCCCTCTTCCCCCCGACCTTGTGATCCACGGGTGCAGGTTGGGTGGGATTCTTGGAGAGCTGGGGGGGTCTCTCCCTGCCGAGCTGCTTCATCGGTTGGGTTCTGGGAGCATGATACCACACGGGACCCCCCTTTTAGACATGTACCTCTTAGGCATCCGCTTCAGTGCGCCAATATAAGTCCTGCCACCAGCTTGATCCCAAGACTCACTGTTTATGTTGCTTCATTTTGATTTAATATCGGGCGCCCGAGTTCGGGCCGCTCACAGTTTTCATGTTTTTGGTTACTTTCCCACATAGGACAACTCTGAGGAGCAAATACCCCAGAGTTTTGATTCTCTATTAACAACTTTTGTGGTATTTTCTAATTGTTGTGTTTTTCTCCCTTTTTTCTCCCTTCTCTCTCTTCCTAGACCCTCTGGGGGCAGTCGCCCCACCTATTGTTCGTACTTATCCTTCTGCCTATACTCTAACTCCTCAACCCCTACTATCTGCTGTAGCCCTCATATCTTCCCTCTAAACCCCCCCCCCCCCCTTTCTTTTTCTCGCTCTCTTTCCTGGTTCATCAGACGTGCCTGGTGAGTCGATCGGCATGAGAGCCCCAGAACTGCGCAACAAACCGTGAGCAATGACAGACTCGTCCTCTGCATGTCCACCCCAGAGGGTGATACCCAACCGGCCTACCAAGCTACTTACCTGGAACGTGAAAGGTCTGAATATACCAGAGAAGCGCTCTCAGGTACTGGGGGAGCTGTGGAGGGGGAGGGTGCAGGTGGCGTTCCTTCAGGAGACCCATTTTCAGCTGGGTCGGACCCCGAAACTGACTAACTATAGGTTCCCACATGCGTACCACGCAACGTCCCCGGATTCCAGGTCCAGGGGGGTGAGCACAGTGGTGGCCGGATCAGCTCTATGGGTTTTTGGGGAGGCACAGGGGGACCCGGAGGGTCGCTATCTCTTTGTTAAGGGAGACTTGGAGGGGACCAGAGTCACATTAGCTAATGTGTACGCTCCGAACGTCCATCAGATGGAGTTCATGGAACGCTGCCTCTCAGAACTGTCCGAGTTTATGGAAGGTACCCTCATTGTAGGGGGCGATCTGAATGTGGCTCTGGAACCTCTCCTAGACGTTTCCCGTAATGCATCACACCTGTCATATGCCTTTCTCAGGAGACTTAAGAAATTACTTCAAACTGAGCAGTTGGTGGACGTATGGCGTCTTCTCCATGGCCATGCCAGGGACTATATGTTTTTCTCCGCTCCACATCAGTCGTACTCGCGCCTGGACTACTTCCTGGTCTCTACAGGTTGGCAGCCGTCTCTATAGAGATATGCACAATTTCAGACCATTCCCCAGTGGCCATGGAGATCCGCCTCGGGGATGACTCTCTCAGGACATGGCAGTGGCGCCTTAATGAGTCGATCCTGCAGAATGAGGAGGTCAGTGTAGCCCTGGAAAGGGAAATCCGACTTTACTTCGAGACTAACCAGACGACCGGGACTAACCCCCTATCGGTGTGGGAGGCACATAAATGCGTGACCAGGGGACTTCTGATCTCACAGGGTTCCAGACTCAAGAAGGCCAGAACGGCTACAATCACAGACCTGTCCAGTCGTATCCGGAACTTAGAACAGAGCCACAAACAGACCCTAGCTAAGGCAACACTCTCGGAGCTCTTGGCGCTTCGGGAACGTTTGAAGGACTTATTCCTAGACAAGGTGAAAGCAAGGCGAGCATGGCTCCGAAAAAACTTTTATGAGTGGGGGAACAAGTCGGGAAGCCTTCTAGCCCGAGCCCTCAGGGACAGCCGGCCCCGCACTACAGTATCCCAGGTATCCTCCGGAGCGGGAAAGGTCCTCAGACAATCTAAGGAAATTGCAGACCGTTTTAGGGAATTCTACCAATCGTTATATAACTCCACCCCAGGACCTGTAGACCAAGCGCTAGCAGATAAGACCAGAGCCATTCACACTTACCTGGAAGAGTCAGGAATGCCCCGCCTCTCACAGGAAGCTCGCCTCTCGTTGACAGGTCCTCTAGAAGAGGTGGAGCTCCATAAAGCATTGAAAGAGTCGAAGCCCCATAAAGCACCGGGACCGGACGGTTTCACGCTTTTTTATTACAAACGCTTTACCTCCCTTCTTACGCACCCCTTTCTCAAGGCTTTTAATTCGATCCTAGACGCCCACGTGATCCCAGTAGACACACTACGGGCAGCCATTACTGTTATACCCAAAGAGGGAAAAGACCCCACCCAATGCGCTAACTACCGTCCGATATCCTTGCTAAACGTGGATCTGAAATTATTTACGAAGATCCTAGCCGATAGACTGTTGCCCCATATGACAGGACTGATCCAAGCCGACCAAGTAGGGTTCATACCGGGTAGGGAAGCTAAAGAAAACACGACGCGCGCCCTAAATGCCATTCACTTGGCTAAATCACTCGACATCGCCACCATTCTCCTATCGATGGATGCCGAAAAGGCGTTTGATAGGGTAGATTGGACATTCCTGAAAGTGACAATGGCCCACATAGGGGTGGGGGCCGAGTTTTCTAAGTGGATAGATGGACTGTACTCCTGTCCAACAGCCCATGTACGATTGAATGGGGTGGCGTCTGCAGACTTCTCCCTGTTCAACGGCACACGCCAGGGGTGCCCGCTGTCCCCCCTCCTGTTTGTACTGACCCTGGAACCCCTCCTGTGCCGTATCCGGAACAACCCAAATTTTCCAGGACTCAAGGTGGGAGGGTCGGTGCATAAGGTGGCGGGTTACGCGGATGACCTCCTTTTTTTGTGACGAGCCCAGCTACGTCCCTACCAAACCTTTTTTGCGGAATTAACACACTATAACTCCCTGTCCAATTTCAAGGTGAATTTACAGAAGTCAGAAGCCTTGAATCTCAACGTGCCCCAGACAGTCATAGATTACCTATCCACTTACTTCCCATTCAAATGGGCTCCGCACAGAATTAAATACCTAGGGATCTACCTGACACCTTCCATCGGTGAGATTTTCTCGGCTAACTTCCCGCCATTCCTTGCCCAGATAAAACTTGACTTACAGAAGTGGACGGAAAATATGTTCACCTGGTTTGGTCGGAATAACATTCTCAAAATGAATGTCCTGCCACGCCTGCTCTACCTCCTTCAGACCTTGCCAATACACATCCCGACTGGCTTTCTGAGGAAGGTGAGGGTGGAATTTGGCAAGTTCCTCTGGGCACAGAAGTGCCACCGTCTTAGCCAACTGCTCATGTCTAGACCCAAACACAGAGGTGGTATTGGATTCCCGGATCCCCTGTGTTATCATAAGGCGGTTCATATGGCTAGGGTGCTGGATTGGAGCCAGGGGGGGGGGGAGGAAAAACGGTGGATCTCAATGGAGCAGTCCTGTACCACAATTCCTTTGGGGGGCCTACCCTGGACAGACAGGAAGCATACAAGCCACCTACGAACTCACCCACTCATTGGCCCTACGATGGCTATGTGTAAAGTAGATAAGACGGGCTGTGGAACTACTGGGTATCCCTCTCCGCTGACCCCAGTACTGGGGAAGCCAGACCTGCCCATCTCACCCTGTGACAGAGAGATCAGCAGAGTAATAAAGTCAGGCAATTTCAGGCTCCACCACTTCTGTGTTGGATCGGGCCTATTACCTATACAGGATATTCAAGCATGCTCTGACCCTCCCATGACCTTTTGGAAAGCACTCCAGGTGCGCCATTTCCTTACCCAATTGGTTAGAAATCCACGGGAAATGCCACCCCTGACCCCTTTTGAGGAACTCTGTTCAAGGGAGGGTCCCACACGCCATGGCCTGTCGGAGTCATACAAGCTACTGATCTACCCCTCCCGGGCTACATATGGAAATGGGAACGAGATTTGGGAACCACTTTCACTCCGTCCCAAGTTGATAGGATGTTTCAGATGACACATAAGGCCTCGATATCTAGCAGTATTCAGGAAACAGGGTTCAAAATTCTCTCCAGGTGGTACAGGGTCCCGACAACCCTGCATAGAATGTTCCCACAGTGCTCATCACTCTGCTGGTGGTGTCAGTCCCAGGAGGGTACGCTATTGCATGTGCTCTGGTCCTGCCCTCTGCTCAGGGTCTTCTGGGATAAGGTGGCAGAGATCTGCACCACATTGACAGGAGTTGCTTTGGGGTCCGATCCAGCTGAATATCTCCTGCACCTGGCGCCCATGCCCTTACGCCGATATAAGAAGTCCCTCTTAGTACACTTACTCAGTGCGGCGAAGGCGTGTATCCCCCTTTACTGGAAACGCATGGCTGCGCCTCCAATCTCGCTGTGGCTGGCAAAGGTAGGAGAGATCTACAGAATGGAGGATCTGCTGGCCTCGGCCAGTCACAGGGAGACACAGTTTAACCGCACCTGGTTCTACTGGACGGATTTCACGACCACACAGGAATATGCGGCCCTGTTGGGAGAGCCGTAAAGACTACCGCAAGGGTCGAATGGCCTATCTGGGGAGGAGATGTAGACATGAGGGACCTCATTCGCCGGCATTTTGCTCGCAGAGGGGAGATACGCAGGTGGGAGACAGGAAATGGGGTGATACGATCAGGACCCATTGGAGACTCCCGAGACAACGTCTGTCCCACCTTTTATACTTCCTCCTTACCTCTCTTTCTTCTTTGTCTCCCCTCTTCATCCTCTTGCCCCCCCCCCCACCTTTTCGCCCTCACACACCTCACTTACATATTACTATGCATATGGTAGCGATTTAATGCTATAAGTAAAAACTTGGTGTACCTCAGATGCATTGTACAGGCTCGCGTTTGAGCCAGATCGGGGTTGCAGTACGAGCTGTCTACCGGTTGATACATAATGATGAAGGTGAATTTCTGTAATCAATGTACACTATGTACTCCTACTATTTTCTTACTGTTTTGTTATAAACTACATAAATATTATAAATAAAGAATTTATAAAAAAAAAAAGAAGGTATAATTAAGGACTATTTGGTCAAATTTGTTAAGGATAAGGGCATAGTTAATGACAATCAGCACGGGTTCAGGAAAGACCGTTCCTGCCTGACTAACTTGTTAACTTTTTATGAGGTGGTAAGCAGAGATATGGATGGAGGGAAGCCGGTAGATGTGGTATACCTGGATTTCTCAAAGGCATTTGATACGGTACCACACAAGCGCTTACTTCACAAGCTGAGGGCTATGGGCATAGATGAGGTGGTGTGTACGTGGATAGAGAACTGGCTACGGGAACGTGTCCAGAGAGTATCTGTAAATGGCACCTTTTCGGACTGGGCTAGTGTAATGAGCGGTGTGCCTCAAGGATCTGTGCTGGGTCCGATACTGTTCAACCTATTCATTAATGACATCGGGGAGGGAATAAATAGCCATGTTTCCGTGTTTGCAGACGATACAAAAATAGGGAGGGTACTAGAAACGGATCGTGACAATATAACATTGCAGGAGGACCTGGATAAAATAGGGGAGTGGGCAATACTATGGCAGATGAGGTTTAATGTCGATAAATGCAAAGTAATGTACTTTGGACATAAAAATAAACAAATAGGCTATACAATCATGGGTATGCCGCTAGGGAAGTCAGAAATAGAAAAAAAATTGGGGGTCATTGTAGACCACAAACTGAATGGTAGTTTGCAGTGCCAATCTGCAGTAAACAAAGCTAGCAGGGTCTTGTCCTGTATTAAGAAGGGGATGTATTGCAGGGACAAGTCTATAATTGTGCCTCTATATAGATCGTTGGTTCGGCCACATCTGGAGTACGCGGTCCAGTTTTGGTCGCCGGTACTGAGAAGGGATGTCCTTGAACTGGAGAGAGTCCAGCGGAGGGCAACAAAACTAATTAGGGGAATGGAGGACCAGAGCTATGAGACAAGGCTTCTGACCTTAAACATGTTTACGCTGGAATTAAGGGGGGATATGATTTTCATGTACAAGATGTTCAATGGTGACAGCACATTGGCAACAAACTGTTTGAGATTAACTCCATTACAAAGACTAGAGGCCACCACCTAAAGTTGGTGGAAAAAAAATTCCAGCACAATTGGCGAAGAGGGTTCTTTACAGTAAGAGCGGTTAAGGTCTGGAACTCACTGCCAGCGGCAGTGATTTCAGCCAAGAGTGTAGATTTGTTCAAGAAACTTTTGGACAATTTCTTGAGGGACCGTAATATCCAGGGATACCAGTATCCCTAAGAATGAGATGATGCGTGGATGTATATGGATTGGACTTGATGGACGTATGTCTTTATTCAACCCCAAATACTATATGTAAACTATATGTAAACTATATGCTCCTTGAGGCTAGAACCGCAACTTATGATCCCTTCGTTTGAGGACTGCCATCTATAGATTATTCTTAAAGTCTGTCATGTCTCTTATGTATTTTTTATGTTTTTTATTTCTAGATCTCTCTTGGTTAGGAATGTTTCTACCATATCAATATTGTTTTTAATTTCCTCTGTGTTGGTATGTTTTTCCATTCTTTGTTTTAATTCATGAATTTTTGTTTCTATCAGATGTAGTTTACGTCTTTTTCTTCCTATAATTAGTTGTAGTAACTTCTTGATCCTTTAGACCGTCATTAGGTGAGATATCCCACCTTAGACTCCTGGGAATAATCCCATCTGCTAAGTATCTCTCATGTGTAGTAATATCCCACCATAGGATGAGTTGTTTTGTTTTTTTAGACTAAACTTGAGGGATTTTAGATCTTGTTCAATGTTATTGGTTTCTAATTTTTTTAAACTGAAAACCTCATCTAGGTTTATTGGTCTATTTTGAATAAAATTAAGGATTTCCATAGCAGCAAGAAAAAAAGAATCCAGGTCGAACCTCAATTCCAATAAAAAAAAGAAACAGATATTCTGCGCTATTGGAAAAAGGAGGTAAAAGAAGAAAAACCGGATAAACTACAAGCTGCTGAAACTTCTGAGGCTTGGGAGCCTCAGAAGTTAATTGGTCAGTAGTGCAGCGCTATAAGTCTCACGGTGTATTTAGACAGAAACCAGTGTGTATGGAAAAGGCAATAAATCCGCTCTTTCTCCTTGTTCTCCCGGATCTAAGCACCTATTTCGATACCAAGGACTGGAATAAATCCCGGAAGCCGTACAGGAAATTTCCCTGCGGCTAAGACGGCTTTCGTTTCTTCAGTACTTGCACCCATTCTGAGACCAAGAACTGTGATAATCCCTGGAATCCGTACAAGAAACCTATTCACGGCTAAAGTAACGGTTCCTTTGCTGAAACATCAGGACTGGGAAGAGACCTCAACATCTTATCGGTAAAGACGGATGGAATATTGACCTTCTTTTCCTTCTCCGGAAAAAAGACGGCTTTTGTTTCTCCAGTATCTGGTGAGTGCATTCCCTACGGGGGTCTTCTTTTCTTCTGATAAACAACTCACCTCGGCACCTCCAACTGAGAGACATCCCCCGAGTTCCCCATCAGTTTAAACTATGTATCTCCAGGATTAGGATATCATTGGACATTTCTTTGCTCTTTCATACCAATTTTGATATACTTTGTATTACACATCGTTTATATATTATACACAATACATTCCCATTTAAATTGTTTTACACTAACGTTTTGTTATTTACGTACCTACCTGGTCGCACTGTGTATATAATTGTGGGTGGATTCACATCCATTATACGTTTATACATTTAGTTTAAGCACACAGTTCACACAGTATATTAGCCTCTTTGGAGAGTGATTAACTTCTCTCATTTTTTCTGCGTGCTCACATATATTTTTATCACTATTGACACATTGTATAAAGAAGACAGCCACACATCTCATATGATTTTATTTTATATACTTTATTCATGTTTGTATAAATTTGCGGATTTATTGCCTTTTCAATACACACTGGTTTCTGTCTAAATACACCGTGAGACTTATAGCGCTGCACTACTGACCAATTAATCTTAAAGTTTAGTCCTGCGAGGCAATCTCCGCATTACACGATTTGAATCAAGCTTTCATTTTAGGTCTGGTTCTCTGAAGACCGAATCTCCTTAAGCCTTTTTCCAATTAAGTGAATGCTTCCTCAGTGGGCGTGAGCAGTGCTACTTCAGTCTTTCGAGAGGAAATTACCTTGTGCCTCCTTTTCCAGAAAATGTTCTACTGTGGAAAAAAAATTATACCATCAGAGACCGAGAACTCCATCCCATTAAACTTGTAGAGTATGTTAAGGCTTGCCACCATTGTGCTCAGTCCAAATCCTCCACCCAAGCTCCAGCCAGGATTCTTGTACCCCTGCCTATTCCAAAAGAATCCTGGTCCCACATTTCCATGGACTTTAATTTTGGGAGGGTGAGAGGTCCGTGATACACAGTCACCTGGGCTGTTGTTGACTGATTTTCCAAAATGCCTAACTTTGTTCTGCTTCCCAGCATCCCTTCTGGCTTGGTCCCTATTTTTGTCTGCAAAATCTTCTGTCTCCATGGAACATCATCCCACATGGTTTCTAATAGGGGTGTTCAATTTACTCCCCATTTTTTTAAAATCCTTCTGCAAATCTTGCCAAATCAACTTGGGTTTTGCTTCCTCCTATAATCCCCGATCTAACTGACAGACAAACAGAGAGAGTAAGCCAAGTATTGGAGGTATATCTTTGAACATTGATTTTAGTCCGTCACTATAATTGGGTCTCCCTTTTTCCTAGGGCGGAGTTGGCACATAATAAGCATGTCAGATCCAGCTTTTAAAAGACCCCCTTTTTCACGGTCTGCAGAAGACATCCTCAGCCTTCCCTTCCCATTCCTTGCTATATTGATCTCCCTGCATTAGCATACATACATACAGGGCTCCCTTAATTCTATTTGGTCTGGAGGTCCATAATTCCTCCAGTCTGCTGCCAGATTTGTGCTTTGAACATTGAATTATACTATGACCCTATACAATGAAGTACTATGCAATAAAATAAAATGGAACAACCCTACTTAGCGAAAATATAAACAATGATTTGATCGATTACATTTTCCAGTAAACTTATATGCCTAAAAATTAATTGGTGGGATAATCAATAATCAAAGATTATGATTAAAATCAATCTTTAACACCTTTTAGGAAAAAGCACATCAGCTTGCAGGTCTGCGTGCTATGAAATTATCTGATTAGTTAAACATACTGGGGGGAATTTATCAAAACTTGAGCAGACAAAACCTGGAGCAGTTGCCCATAGTAACCAATCAGCTTCTCTCGAGTTTGTTCAGTTAAACTTTGAAAATGAAAGCTGATTGGTTGGCATGCACTGCATCTGCTCCAGATTCTGTCTGCTCCACTTTTGATAAATTCCCCTCATTGTATTTTGCTTTTCATTCCCATTAGTTTTTCCTCATCCTGATACTCTTAGGCATTAATGTTGTAGTCTAGGCCTAAGATTCATCCTGGGAAGGTTTACAGCAGCAGTGCATTACTGGGAAATCTCATCTGTAAACTGCGAAATCTCTCAAGGCATTTTTTCCCCCGGAGATGATGTGCAATGTTCCAATCATATATGCCAGAGTTCCAGGAAATAAAGGGAGATGGATTAATCTTCCGTTACTGAAAATGGCCACCATGAGCATGAAAAATGTTCCGTTAAAAATTTACCGATAACGGCATTTCTATGAATCTTCCAGGACAGCAACCTGAGAGATGATTGGCTCCTCCTTCTACAGGAAACACAAGAAAGCAGATAAATACCCACGCACCCCCTCGTCCCTCAGTTGAGATAAAAGTATACTACCTCCATCAGTGCACGCTGGAAAACTCACACCCATACAACAACAACAACAAAATGATGTATAAAGAAAAAACCAGGGTGGGAAGTAGGCTTGCTGTCCTGGAAGATTCATAAAAATACCGTTATCGGTAAGTTTAACAGAACATTTCTCCAATCATCTTCCAGACCAGCAAACCGAGAGGCTAAGCAAGTACACGCCAAGCAAGCCTACCTCCTCAGGGCAGGAGAAGTGCTTGAAGCACTTTTCGACCAAAAGCGAGGTCCTGTTGGGACAGCACTTCAACTTGATAATGTCTTATGAAAGTATCTTGTCATGACCAGACAGCTGCCTTGCAAATCTGGTCCACCGATGCCCCAGCTTTTTCTGCCCAGGATGTTGCTAATGATCTGGTAGAATGAGCTTTAATAGCGTAAAGAACTTCCTGACCCTCTGATCCATAAATAAATGCCATCACCTCCCTAATCCATCTGGCTAAGGAGGCTCTTAATGCCTGTAATCCTTTTCTGGCACCAGAAAACAAAACAAAAAGATGGCTGGAATTTCTGAATGACCTAGACATCTCTAAAAACTTGATTAAACATTATCTGACGACTAAGGCATGAAAAACTTCTTCCCTAGGATCCTTAGGGTTATCACAGAAAGAGGGAAGACTAATGTAATATGGTAATAATCCTTTCTCTGTCCGAGAGGATAATCAAATAAGGATCTTTGATAGAAATTGCCTGCAGATCCCCAATTCTCCTAGCTGATGTAATTGCTAATAGAAAAGCCATTTTCAATGATAACCACTTCACAGAGATTTCCTTAATAGGTTTAAAAGGGGATTTAGATAGGCCTCCTAACACTAAAGACAAATCCCACAGAGGGAACATCTTATCTTTTAGCGGACAATTATGTTCTGCAGCTAATAGAAATCTTTTCACCAACGGATCCTCCATCAATTTCAATAATACAGAAAGAGCTGATAGCTGTACTTTTAGCGTGCTAACAGCTCATTTCTTTTCCAGGCCCTCCTGTAAAAAAATTTAAGATAACGGGAACCGAAGGTGAAATAACATTCCTGTGTTTACACCATGAGGAAAAACTCCAGACTTTACTGTAGATTTTCCTTGCAAGTATCTTCCTGCTAGAAAGAAGGGTGTCAGTCACTCTCTCTGAACACCCTTTACTTCCAGGATCCGCTTCTTAAGAGCCAGACCGTCAATTGAAAGAAATACAGGTACGGATGCAAGACCGGCCCCTGAGACAATAGATCTCTCCACAAAGGCAGAACCGAAGGAGGAAGGATGGATCGAACTTGAAGCTCTGGAAACCACGTTCTCTTGGGCCACCATTGTGCCACCAGAATGAGGGTACAAACTGACCTGCTTAGTTTCTGCAGAATACGAGGCAGTAGGACCAGAGGAGGTAATGCATACCCTAGACTAAATCCCAGCTCTGCGCCAGTGCATCCACCCCTCTGGAACCCATCTCCCTGTACAGGGAAAAAAAAGCTGGCACCTTTCGGTTTAGTCTTCTTGCGAACAAGTCCACTTTCGGCTGTCCCCATAATTCGGGGACAATTAACTTCCTGTTGAAGTTCCCACTCATTCTGCAGCTCAGAAAATCCAGTCTCATTGCTCTCTCCCTTTATGTGGACTGCCGAAATTGAACAAATCCGAGACTTTGCCCAGAGAAAAATATCCTCCGCTGTTTGCATTAGTGCTGGGGATCTGGTTCCCCCTTGGTGATTTAGGTAGGCCACCGTGGGGGAATTGTCAGAAAACACCTGCACCTCCTTCCCCACTAGGCTTGCCTGGAAGGTCACCAATGCTTCCTTCATCGCTAATAGCTCCCTCAAATTTGAAGAGGCGTTTACTAGGTCTTGAGGCCAGGGTCCCTGAGCATGCAGCCCTAACGTATGCGCTCCCCAGCCCCATGAACTTGCATCCGTAGTTACATGAATAGGATCCGTTTGACCCCATAGCTTGCCTTCTATCAGCATCTCTGGAGACATCCACCAGCTTAGAGACCCTCAAACGTCTCCCAGGAGGTGAACTTTCTGTTCCAGAGATTCCCTTCTTCTGTCCCACTGTGACAATAGGAACATCTGAAGACGTCTGGAATGGAACTGAGCCCAGTTCAGAGCTGGGATTGATGGTCATGATTCCCAATGGCCTCATCATGTCCCTTAAGGTCAAACACTGGAAAGGGTGGCCTGAGTCAAATCTAGAATCTTGAGGATTTTCTCCTCTGTCAGAAATAACTTCCCCACAACAGAGTCCACCCTGTAGCCCAGAAAGACTACCGACTGGGCGGGAGTGAGGGATGACTTTTCTAGATTTACAATCCAACCCAAATGTTCCAGCAACACTCTGACCTTTTGTAGATTGATTAAGACTTCCATCTCTGACGGGCCATAAATGAGGACATTGTCCAGATACTGAATCAAACAAACGCCTTGGAGGCGCAAAAATGATATTGGTTCTGCCAAAATCTTGGTAAAAATTCTGGGGGCCGCCGAGAGCCTGAAGGGAAGTTCCTGAAACTGCAAGTGAACAATCCCCACTTTCGTCTTTATAGCAAAATGCAGGAACTTTTGATGCTCTAAAAGTGGTATGTGCAGGTACGCATCCTTCAGATCCAGGGTTATCGTAAATATTGATTTCTGGAGGGCCAGCCTCTTTTTTGAAACTGAGGTTTATTGGTCTGCCTCTTTTGCTCCTGAGGGGGGAGAGGAAAAAAAATGTCTGTTACGTACCCTTTTCTTTTTCTCTGGGAACTTCTTCCCTTTCTCGGGGATCTGGTCAATACCTCATTCAGCCCAGACCCAAACAATAAACCTCCTTCAAAAGGAAGAGAACAAGTCTGAATTTCAGGGTAAGGTCCCCCCTCCCATGATTTTAGCCAGATAGTCTGCCTGGCAGAATTTAGTAGTGCCCCAGACCTGGATGTGGCCCTAACAATCTCCGCAGAAGCATCTGCTAAAAAGGTAACAGCTTTTCCAAAAACTCACAAGATTTCTAACACTTTTTCTGCCGGAGCCCCCTAAGAAATGTGTAAAGAAGCATGTTCCAACCAAAGGTCCACATTGCATACTACACATGTGGCTGCTACTGCTGGAGCCATGGAGGCAGCATTTGATTTCTATGCTCTACGCAGTAACGTTTCTGCCTTAGAATCCACCTGATCCTTAATAATATTTTCTGAGTCCTCAAAATAATCATCAGCTTTTTTAGAGCTTGCGCCAAAGCTGTATCAAGTCTGGGACACTTGAAAGATTTATCTTCCTCAGCAAAGGGAAATCTCATCTTCTAGGATCTGAACCCTAAGAATTTTCTTTCCGGCTCTTTCCATTCTCCTTTCCCCAGCTCTTTAAGAGATTGGTGAACTGGAAAACACCTACACTGTGTTTCTACCAGCCCCCTCTGAAGACGGTCTTGAACCGACACTGCCCCTGGTGGGTCTGGGATCTGTTCCGCAGCATATATGGATTGCAATATAAATTCCATATCTTCTAGTGGAAACAGATACCGTGAGGATCAGGAACTCTCTCAAAAACGAGAATTTGAAGATTCCCCCGGAGGATCTACTTAAATCGTGCGTTTACAAACCACCGAAGTGCATACTAACTTCGTAAATCATATATAGAAAAAGGAGAATACCTGTGCACGGTATAAATGCACAAGATAAATAAGTTACTGCAGACCGTTTCTTAGAAAATTGAAAACCATTTATTAACAAAATTGCACTATTTTTGCACCATATCCCAAATCACCGTATTAAAAATTGACAACATTGTCACTACCATCCACATGCGCACACACGCCTGCAGGGCTCCAGTTGACCACCTACGAGAGTATTCCAATTTGACTGAACTATTGACTCTAATCGTTTACTCCATCCACTGCACTCAATGAAAATTAGAGTGTATGAGTTTAAACATTTCCTTAGAGACCTAGCAAAAATCCAGATAGATAAATGAGCTGTCTTTGCAGATTATACCACTTCACTGTATGTTTCAGCGGGTAAGGGTAAAGTATAGCACCTGATGTAAAAGGTATCAATCACAACGGGGTCAGCACATGCTGAAGCGCACAGTGCGCAGAAATCGCCAACTGTCTGCAGAGTCAATAGCTACAGACCTCCAAACTTCGTGTGGCCTTCAGATTGGCACAACAACAGTGTGTAGAGAGAGCTTCATGGAATGGGTTTCCATGGCCGAGCAGCTGCATCCAAGCCATACATCACCAAGTGCAATGCAAAATGTTGGATGCAGTGGTGTAAAGCACGCTGCCACTGGAGTCTAGAGACGTGGAGATGTGTTCTCTGGAGTGATGAATCACACTTCTCTGTCTGGCAATCTGATTGCCGGTTGCCAGGAGAACTGTACTTGCCTGACTGCATTGTGCCAAGTGTAATGTTTGGTGGAGGGGATTATGGTGTGGGGTTGTTTTTCAGGGGTTGGGCTTGGCCCTTTAGTTACAGTGAAGGGAACTCTTAAGGCATCAGCATACCTAGATATTTTGGACAATTGTATGCGCCCAAATTTGTGGGAACAGTTTGGGGATGGCCCCTTCCTGTTCCAACATGACTGCACACCAGTGCACAAAGCAAGGTCCATAAAAGACATGGATGACCGAGTTTGGGGTGCAGGAACTTGACTGGCCTGCAGAGTCCTGACCTCAACCCGATAGAACATCTTCGAGATGAATTAGAGCGGAGACTGCGAGCCAGGCTTCTCCTCCAACATCCGTACCTGGCCTCACAAATGCACTTCTGGAAGAATGGTCAAACATTCCCATAGACACTCCTAAACCTTGTGAACAGCCTTCCCAGAAGAATTGAAGCTGTTATAGCTGCAGCGGGTGGTCCAACTCAATATTGCACCCTACGGACTAAGACTGGGATGCCATTAAAGTTCATGTGTGTGTAAAGGCAGGCGTCCAAATACTTTTGCCAATATAGTATATATATATATATATATA
>NW_017309561.1:49108-57230 GCF_000935625.1 Nanorana parkeri
ATATATATATAATGTGTGTTAAGGGCATACATATATAATAAATATGTTTATATCCACACACACACACAGTACCTGCAAACTCTAAGGAAGGAACGCGTTCATTTTAGTAGCAGCAGCTGGTCCGGTGTATGGAGTCATTCACTTTTAGTGCTTTTGGTCATCCCTCGGTCATGACTGCTTAGGATGCGGGATATTTGTTATACAAATGCCCATGATCAACTACCACTTGTGAGTATTTTTTAACCACTTATTACTTATTTAAATAAACTTGACAAGGAGAGGATGAAGTCCTTTTGTGCTTTATAGCAATTAATACCTTTTGTCAGTAATATCCCTATAGTTTTCTTCAACTTCTTCTGACAAGTGAACAAACAAGGCTAAGGAGCGCTACCTTTTGGGAGTGCAGGCTACTTTAATGAGGTATGTTATCTATAAGAACAACTGGGGTGACTCACAGTTAGGATGGCGGCAGAAATGTCCAAAGGTCCCCTGTGCAGTGGCGTTTGGTGTCTTAGATCCAGGTCCTAGTAACAGAGTGCAAGGGATGGTGGGCTGCAGGTCCCGAGCCCAAGTCGGGTGTTCAACAGGCACCGGTACTCAGCTGGCCAGGCCGAGACGCGGCGGTTGGAGGAGGGAGAAAAGCCGCAATCGGCTCCGGGATACTGATTCTCGTGTATCCCCACTGTATGACAGGATGGAGTACCGGGGGTGATGGAAGTGCTGCGGGTGAATGCACTGGACTAATGAGAGATGTGGTAGAAGTGAGGGCTCTCAAGGAATAGGTGGCTACGCGTTTAGAGGTATACCCTCTTTATCAAGCCTCAGTATAATGACATCCGCGGGAACCCGGCAGACTTTTAAAATTGACAAGAGGGAGGAGTATTAGTCTGTTTGGCCCAATTATAGGCTGACGGACCTGTGGGAGGAGCTCGAAGTTGAAAACACCTCCCAGGGGACGGACTCTTGGCTGGGGCCGTGGTATACTGTACATGTCCACTGAAAGGATCTGATAAGACTGTCAATTTGGTGTTCTCCCATATAAGGGGACCTATTCACAATGACTATGCTGTTGGTTAGTCATGGAGTCAGGAGGGGTGTAAAACCCCTGAAAAACTTTACCAAGAGAACTGAATGATTTTATAGTAAAAACTGAATACTTTTATAATAAAAAAAAACTAGTCAATAAAACAATTTTTAATATACGTTTTTTTAATATACTTTCAGGGATAAAAAATAATAATGATCAATAACAATACTGATATAATGAAGAGTAAAAATTAACCACTAAAAACGAGTTCTACTAATAACTGATAAATTATGATGTGAGGATAGTATAAAAATGGTATAAAAAGCTCAAAACAAAAAGTGGATATGACAACCTAATGTGCACGTGTGTGCTGCTTAAAAACATACACCCCCACATATGCACATGCGTGTTCACACACATATATACATGTATCTCTGGAAAAACGTAGATACCCTGGGTGGTGATGCAGATGTTTAAAAAAAACCTCTTTTTACAATGTATACATATATATAGTGGACTGTTTGGCAAAGAGGGGCTATAGAATAGTGTGAATTTCGATTTCCTATAGTTGGGTATCCTTGGATGTAATTTCCTTATATACATCCATCCCCCATTCAGTGGGCCTCAATGCCTTACTGTTCTTTCTGGGCCAATCTTCGATTAATTATAGCCAGGTTCAGTTCATTTTGAACTGCACTGAATTTACGCTCACCCATAATTCTTTTTCCTTCTTGGGGAAATTTTATCTCCACTAATGAGGGATGTGGTAGAAATGAGGGCTCTCAAGGAATAGGCGGCTACGCGTTTCGAGGTATACCCTCTTTATCAAGCCTCAATATAATGACATCCCCAGGAACCCGGCGGACTTTTAAAATTGACAAGAGGGAGGAGTATTAGTCTGTTTGGCCCAATGATAGGCTGACGGACATCATGTGGGAGGAGCTCGACGTTGAAAACACTTCCCAGGGGACGGACTCTTGGCAACCTAATGTGCACGTTTGTGCTGCTTAAAAACAACATATATATATTATATTATATACACACACACATATGTACACATGTGCACATGCGTGTTCACACACACCCATCCACACACACACACACATATATACATGTATCTCTGGAAAACGTTGATACACTGGATGGTGATGCAGATGTTAAAAAACCTCTTTTTACAATGTATACAAATATATAGTGGGCTGTTTGGCAAAGAGGGGCTAAAGAATAGTGTGAGTTTCCATTTCTTCGTTTAGACCCATTGGTGTCAAAGTATTTAGTTTGTAAATCCAGAAGGTTTCTCTTTTGTACAGCAGGTGGAACCGTTCATATGGACATAGATGTATGGCGATATGCTCAATGGCAAACACCCGGAGGTCCTGAATTCTTTTTTTTTAAGTTTTAAAGTGAAGTGTCTGGGGACACTATGTTCCAGGTTGCCCTTTTTCGATCAACCGCCTGTGGTCCCCAATTCTGGCCCTTAGCAGACGTATAGTGCGTCCAACATACAGAAGCCCACAAGGGCAAGTGAGCTCATAAACAACATGGTCATGGGAGCATGTGATGAATTGGTTTATTTGATGGTCAAATAACCTGGTCTGGCCATGCTGGATGAATTGACAAGTGAGGCACCTAGGCTATTTGCATCGAAAAATACCCACCCTATTGTCGAACAGAAAATTCTTAGGTGGAATCTCAGGAGCTAAGAAAGATCGACTGGGTCACACCATGTTCTTCACATTTTTGGATTTCCTAAAATTAATAGAAGGTTTAGAAGGTAAACAGGGCCCAATCTTGGGTCCTTTTGTAGAATATGCCAGTGGTTGTTGATTACCTTCTGGATCTCTTTAAAAGTATTATTAAAAGTGGTGATGAATCCAATTGGATTTATATTCTAACTTTCCTTGTTAATGTCACCCCTATTTTCTTTGCCTCGATTGGATTCTAGATATGTCAAATAAACCTCAGTAATGAGTTCCTCCCGGTTATTCCATATCTCTGAACTTCTCAAGGAGGAGTTGGCTCTGTGCCGTGTAGTCAGCGTTTTGGGTGCAATTCCTTTTTAGTCTGCAAAACTGACTTTTAGGGATATTATTTTTGCAACGGGGGTGATGACAACTATTGTAATGGAGATATGAGTTTCCCCCCATAGATTTGACATGGTTGCTGGTGATGATTTGGTGATCTTTAAAAGGAGAGTTCTAGATCTAGGAACACTAGTCTGGTGGTATTAATCTCATGAGTGAATATCAATCCAAAGTTGTTCTTATTACAATGAATGAGGAAATCAGAAATACTCTCAGGAGGACCATCCCAGATGATGAGAATATCGTCAATGTATCTCCCATAGTATACCAGCCTATTTGCAAAAGGATTGTTTTTCAAAATATGAAGGCATTCCCAATGGCCCATGGTCAAATATGCGTAGCTCGGGGCATAATTTGCCCCCATTGCTGTCCCTTGGGTCTGGAGATAAACTTTCCCCAAGAAGGAAAAATAATTATGGGTGAGCGTAAATTCAGTGC
Source organism: Nanorana parkeri (assembly GCF_000935625.1). Lineage (NCBI taxonomy): Eukaryota > Metazoa > Chordata > Amphibia > Anura > Dicroglossidae > Nanorana > Nanorana parkeri. The sequence goes on from NW_017309561.1 coordinate 52,658, forward strand.
AGTTCAAAATGAACTGAACCTGGCTATAATTAATCGAAGATTGGCCCAGAAAGAACAGTAAGACATTCAGGCCCACTGAATGGGGGATGGATGTATATAAAGAACTTGCATCCAAGGATACCCAACTATAGGAAATCGAAATTCACACTATTCTATAGCCCCTCTTTGCCAAACAGCCCACTATATATATATGCATATATTGTAAAAAGAGTTTTTTTTTAACATCTGCATCACCACCCAGGGTATCTACGTTTTTCCAGAGATACATGTATATATGTGTGTGAACACGCATGTGCATATGTGGGGGTGTATGTTTTTAAGCAGCACACACGTGCACATTAGGTTGTCATATCCACTTTTTGTTTTGAGCTTTTTATACCATTTTTATACTATCCTCACATCATAATTTATCAGTTATTAGTAGAACTCGTTTTTAGTGGTTAATTTTTACTCTTCATTATATCAGTATTGTTATTGATCATTATTATTTTTTATCCCTGAAAGTATATTAAAAAAACGTATATTAAAAATTGTTTTATTGACTAGTTTTTTTTTATTATAAAAGTATTCAGTTTTTACTATAAAATCATTCAGTTCTCTTGGTAAAGTTTTTCAGGGGTTTTACACCCCTCCTGACTCCATGACTAACCAACAGCATAGTCATTGTGAATAGGTCCCCTTATATGGGAGAACACCAAATTGACAGTCTTATCAGATCCTTTCAGAGGACATGTACAGTATACCACGGCCCCAGCCAAGAGTGCGTCCCCTGGGAGGGGTTTTCAACTTCGAGCTCCTCCCACATGTCTGTCAGCCTATCATTGGGCCAAACAGACTAATACTCCTCCCTCTTGTCAATTTTAAAAGTCTGCCGGGTTCCCGCGGATGTCATTATACTGAGGCTTGATAAAGAGGGTATACCTCTAAACGCGTAGCCACCTATTCCTTGAGAGCCCTCACTTCTACCACATCTCTCATTAGTCCAGTGCATTCACCCGCAGCACTTCCATCACCCCCGGTACTCCATCCTGTCATACAGTGGGGATACACGAGAATCAGTATCCCGGAGCCGATTGCGGCTTTTCTCCCTCCTCCAACCGCCGCGTCTCGGCCTGGCCAGCTGAGTACGGGTGCCTGTTGAACACCCGACTTGGGCTCAGGACCTGCAGGCCACCATCCCTTGCACTCTGTTACTAGGACCTGGATCTAAGACACCAAACGCCACTGCACAGGGGACCTTTGGACATTTCTGCCGCCATCCTGTGAGTCACCCCAGTTTTTCTTATACATAACATATCTCATTAAAGTAGCCTGCACTCCCAAAAAGGTAGTAGCGCTCCTTAGGCCTTGTTTGTTCATTTTTGTCTCTCAGGGTTCCTCACCCTGTCTTAAGGAGCTTTGCACACCGACCACCATTGATCACAGTTTATAAACGCGACCATTGAACAGCAGTGCACTTATCTCTTTGTTTTGATTCAGTTTATTTCTTCTGACAAGTGTCACTAGTTATTGATATAATGGTATTAGCAAATCTAAGGAGTATCACCAACAATTATCATTAACAGACAGTTTTGTGTAGAAAAGGTCATCAGCAGTTAGCTTTTCTTTTAACAAAAACTTTATTGTAGTTTTGCAAAGATAAAATTAAAGCAATAAATATGCAATCAAAAACAAGTATTTTTCCACCACCTAATCCGACCTCACACAACCTGGGATCCCCTATATATTACAATGGTAACATAATATAGCAGTGTTTCTGGCCAATGAGCTCAGCAATGTAATCATGTCAGACATTTGGAATTCTTTTTGAAGAAAGGTCAAAACAAACGGACGAATAAAAAAAAAAAAGTCTCAGGTATGCAAGTGTACATAGTAATGCAGACTATATCATATCTCACATAACGTAGAAAAGGAAATGTGACATGAAAATAGACTCGAAGAGGATTCTTATAACATTTTGGTTAAGGTACCGTAGAAATACTCTTCACTAAAAAAATTATTTAAAAAAAAAAATTGTGTTTTATTAACCTTCCTTTAACACCTTAAATAGAAATGTTATTTAAATTGGACCCAAAACCAATAGTTTTCAACTAAATGCAACATTCTCATGTTTGATTAATGCAAACCTTACATGGCATGAAACATTTCCAAAGCAAAAACAGTGCAGGCATTTTCAACTTCAGGGCCCCATGGAAGGCCTAGGGCAGGGATGTCCAAACTGCGGCCCTCCAGCTGTGGTGGAATTACGAATCCCATGAGGCTTTGCAAGATTCTCACAGCCACGTCTCCCAGAGAGAGATGCTTCATGGGATTTATAGTTTCACCACAGCTGAAGGGCCGGAGTTTGGACATCCCTGGCCTAGGGGCTTAAAATGGATCAATTCATAGACTAATACTGGTACTCACAGGCACCTCAAATAACACTTCAGCACTGTTACAACAAACATTTTAGGCCAGGTCACATTCACCTATGCTTAGGTGGCGAATTAAAAGAAGTTTTTAATAGTCTAATCGTTATAAACAAGTGGATGCCATCCACTTTTTACTGCCACATTTATGAGAAGTTTATAGACCTATCAAAAAGGAGAAAAAAAAAGTCTCAAAATATTAAGGTTACAAGCAAATGTGTACCCGCTCATGGGTTTTTGGTCTCTGAATGATACATGACATAATGATACATAACTCAGAATGATAAAGTATGTCCAGGCAGACTTTTTTTTAAGGTGATCATGGCAGGGAATGTAGAAGGGAGAGGAGCATCAGCTAACCATAGAACATTGTGAGAAGCAGAGAAGGCAGTAAAAGGAAATATGAGGCAGTGCATAAGCTGCTAAAAGTTCCAAGATGAGTGAAAGGGTTAAAAGACAGACGGCAAGATGATCAGAAATGGAGAGAGCAGGCAGACTATATGTTGATCAAGGTCAGAGAAAACGTAAAGAGGCAGCAGGAGGAGATGATCACATACCAGGGGAATAGGCAGCAGGATCGCATTCATGGACAGGGGATATAGGATGTTGAATGTGATCCAATCATGAACCATTGGGAAAATAGGAAAAGTGAAGCAGAGACTGGTTGGTGGGCATACCTAAACATGATTGTGGGAAGGAAGTAGAGTGGAAGCTGATCATGGACAGGGGATATATAGCTATACCAAGATGTGGATTATTTGCCTTTTCAATTTCAAAATCAGGTTTAGGTGAAAATCAGTTTCTGTTCCAAAGCAAAGCATTTCAGTCGGACTTTAGAGAAATATGGGGTTCCTTTTTCTTTATTATTGCATTAAATAGTGTAATTTACTCCTATAAGCCCTAATGCACCCTAAGCCTTTAATTCCTTCTTTAAGATGGTGGGTGGAGCTAAGCGCAGTAATGAGGAGAGATCCAGACAATACTGTGACTGACAGCGATTCTTGAGAGCTGCTGTGCATCCATGAATATATGGACATCAGCTATCTCCCTACCTGCATGTCCCTGTCCTCTGTGCCAACCTTTCAGGCACACGCTGCTGTGTAGCCCGGTTTCTCCCCCCTCTCCATGTGCATTGAGAAGTACATATATGGTGAATGATGCCACTGGGGATCCCTGCAGACTGGCAAGCGTCCGTCCGATCAGCAGTAATTCTAGCATGTCAGAGCCAGAGGGGAGAGGGAGAGGAGAAAGAGCCCTCTCTTCAGCGCTCCTTCCCCTCTCTGCTTGTGTCATGCTAACATCCTAGAATCACTGTGGATTGCTGATGAGAAAGAGCGCTTTAAGTGAGGGGAGGCTTACCATCTATTGCTGCTGCCTTTTCACTTGAGACTCCGCCTCCCGCTCCCAAATGTCAGCATGCACGCTCCGACCATACACAGCTGTCATGATTAGAGGAAGTGCGGCCACAGCAGAGGGAGAATTCGAAAAAAACGAGCGCGGGCTGTTAACGCCCCCTAAGAGGAAAGGTACTTGGAGCAGGACTGCAGGTGGCCGTTTCCTGTACGTTTTGAGGATTTTATCTGTGGTGTACTGCAACCTTTGGAAAAAAGGAACAATGCTATTACAGTAAAAAGGTAAGGAGTATTTTTATTTGCCCTTCGGTCATAATTCTCCTTTAAAAGGTATGATAGCTGAAGCTGATGTCAATTCAAAAGTATGGGTAAAACAAAAATGTGCTTTAGGAAAAGGGTTGCCTTTTTAGAATAAGCCCTGTAACAGCACATTCATAGCCTGCATAAGTACCTATGCAAATCAAAACGTCTTTAAAGTCTGGATTAGCATAGGAATGTCCCTATTACAAGGCAAGGACTAAGCTTTTAAAGTTTTACAAAAAGTTTTACATGCATGCCGTGTGTCTATTCTCCTTTTGTTCCAGAGGTTATGTTATTTATGGGAGGTTTCAATTGCAATGTCAAAAAGATAAGTTCTTAGGATGTCCACTTCAGAGCCCTTGTATTTTAAAACCGAGTATAGTGGTACAAATTTACTAAAAATAATGACCAAATTCCTCATCTAGGTTTGTGCAGTACAGAGTGGAAGTGGGCTATTAAGATGAAAAATTACATGAGCATTGAGGGGAGAAAAAAAAAAAAAAAAAGAAACAT
>NW_017309561.1:57287-59098 GCF_000935625.1 Nanorana parkeri
GTGGAAGGGGGATATTAAAATAAAAAATTAAATGAGCATTGGGGGGAAAAAAAAAAAAAAAAAAAGAGACATTGTTGGAAAATAACAGTTTAATATTCAGATAAAAGTTAGAGCAGGAGCACTACATATATGAAACCCTAAACCTGGACATACAATGAATTTAACAGCTGAGTTCAGCATTTTATTTTACCCATGTCACGCTGTTACCAGTAAGTATTTCTTTTTTTTCCCCACTTTATTTCTAAACCAAATGCTGGCCATACACGGGAAGCATTTGTCAATAAGATTAAAGCTGATCTCTGGGATTCAATCAACAAACCTAACAATCTTTTCTTTTGCTCACATAATTATCAAGGATTCATTTTAAATGCAGGCAAAAACCCAGTACCCATGAAGTAAATCACTAGCCACCTTTGTTACTGGGTCTGTGGGCAGTGTTAGGGTGGTGATGTGCTCACAGTCACCAGTATTAGATGGCAAAGGGGGGGGTGATCACGAGTGGGCAGAGCTGGGCGGGGACATTGAAAGACAGATGTGAACTACCTACTTTATTAACACAGCACCACCTACTGTTCCCCTACATTCTGACGTCAGCAGAATCTCTGCTCAGACTACACACAGCCCCCCTGCAAAAAGGATAGAAAAAGTGCCAGTCCCCAGGACAGGAAATTAGAAACAGAGCCTCCCAGGGATGACTTTGAAAGATGATCTGAGGAGAATGCTGCCGATTCAAGGTAAACGAAGGTAAAATTTGTGCCAACTGTATGCTTGCCCAACAGACTGCAGAAAAGAAGTTTAGCTTGCAGTGGGGATTTAAATACAAAACAATCATACCCTATAGTGGCTGTCAGACATTTCTTAAGACTCTTCAAAATTCTTTTAGTGTTCATCACTATTCCGCACAGCCAACTAGAACCAATATTAATTACCATTTAAATTGGTGCAACCATTGAGTAACAAGTGGTGCCATAACAGCATTAAGTTCAATAAAAGGCAATTGCTACCATGATATATTGACCCTCAAATGCAGCATGCTCCTCAATTACAAAATTGTCTCCATATTCTGGTGTTAAATTGCTTTAGGATTTTAAATTGCTTGGTAAAATGCTAATTTTCTACAGATTTTTTTCTTAATTTAAAAATGCATTGAATATTTGAATTTAAGCAAAACTGTAATACAAAGCTGGCTTTTAATTTTTATTTCTTTTAAGTCCACAATTCACAAGCAGAACTCTTTTGCACCCTCTGGAATTATAGGAGGCATATCTGAATGTCTTTCAGTTTCATTACTTGCGAGGCTGATGAATATGTTGTTTAACATGTTGCGTAGAAGGTAACTTCTCCACAGAGGGATGTGGTTTCTGATGAGCAACTTGCGCAGCAGCAGGAGGGAAGTCCTTGTCACCCTGTGAATATATGTAAATTACCTTTTAAAACTATACATTTGACACAGTAGGCAAAACATCCAAGACATTCAAGTTCATTTTTAACTTCCTTTTGCTTGCAGCCTAAATAATGAAATATGTTAATGCCATTTGGAGTATTATGTAGCTCTAGCTTCTCCATCAGAAGGAATGACCAGGTAATGTCCTGCAATTTACTAGTTACATGTTCCAGTCTTTCAAACCAATAAATAGAAAAAGGTAAAATAAAAGCTAAAGCCCGAATGTGCTATAGCAATTATAGAACAGGCTTGGCATTAAGCCGCGACACACACACACACACACACACACACCCACCTAAAAGCTACCTCCAGTAGAGACTGCCTAGGCATTAAGTGGTATAAAACACCAAATAATCACTGATATATA
>NW_017309562.1:0-3684 GCF_000935625.1 Nanorana parkeri
GGAGGACGGGGTGTCACGGTAGGAGCGGAGTGTACAGGACAAACAAGTCCTGCTCCTACCCTGACACAGGGTACCGGCTGAGGGCATCAATGGAGCGCACCGGCTGAGGGCATCAATGGAGCGCACCGGCTGAGGCCACCAATGGAGCGCACCGGCTGAGGGCACCAATGGAGCGCACCGGCTGAGGGCACCAATGGAGCGCACCGGCTGAGGGCACCAATGGAGCGCACCGGCTGAGGGCACCAATGGAGCGCACCGGCTGAGGGCACCAATGGAGCGCACCGGCTGAGGGCACCAATGGAGCGCACCGGCTGAGGGCACCAATGGAGCGCACCGGCTGAGGGCACCAATGGAGCGCACCGGCTGAGGGCACCAATGGAGCGCACAGGCTGAGGGCACCAATGGAGCGCACCGGCTGAGGGCACCAATGGAGCGCACCGGCTGAGGGCACCAATGGAGATTGGCTCACCATGTACCCTAAATGTGAATGAGCCTCTCTGATTGGCTCACCATGTACCCTGAATGTAGATAAGCTCCTCTGATTGGCTCACCATGTACCCTGAATGTAGATAAGCTCCTCTGATTGGCTCGCCATGTACCCTGAATGTAGATAAGCTCCTCTGATTGGCTCGCCATGTACCCTGAATGTAGATAAGCTCCTCTGATTGGCTCGCTCTGTGATTAAAGCCAAACACAATCCATGTTGTTTAACAATAGCGCGGTTCTGGTGCGGCGTCTGACTTGATGTGTAATGGCCCCGGGAAGTGAATGTGATCTATCGATCTGCGTGTGTCATGGGAAAGGAAATCCACACGCAGGATATAAACCCTTCCCCGTCCCTCCCCCGACCCGGCGCCTTCTCTGGATTAAATGGCTTTCTGTGTAAACGCGGCAAAAACCGCCGCCGGCCAAGTGCTGGAAATGAGAGGTAAGGTCTGCAGAAATTCCTGACTCTGGACCCTGCATGTGAATAAGCCCCTCATATTGGCTGACTCTGGACCCTGCATGTGAATACGCCCCTCCTATTGGCTGACTCTGGACCCTGATGTGAATAAACCAATGGAGCGCACCGGCTGAGGGCACCAATGGAGCGCACCGGCTGAGGGCACCAATGGAGCGCACCGGCTGAGGGCACCAATGGAGCGCACCGGCTGAGGGCACCAATGGAGCGCACCGGCTGAGGGCACCAATGGAGCGCACCGGCTGAGGGCACCAATGGAGCGCACCGGCTGAGGGCACCAATGGAGCGCACCGGCTGAGGGCACCAATGGAGATTGGCTCACCATGTACCCTAAATGTGAATGAGCCTCTCTGATTGGCTCACCATGTACCCTGAATGTAGATAAGCTCCTCTGATTGGCTCACCATGTACCCTGAATGTAGATAAGCTCCTCTGATTGGCTCGCCATGTACCCTGAATGTAGATAAGCTCCTCTGATTGGCTCACCATGTACCCTGAATGTAGATAAGCTCCTCTGATTGGCTCGCCATGTACCCTGAATGTAGATAAGCTCCTCTGATTGGCTCGCCATGTACCCTGAATGTAGATAAGCTCCTCTGATTGGCTCGCTCTGTGATTAAAGCCAAACACAATCCATGTTGTTTAACAATAGCGCGGTTCTGGTGCGGCGTCTGACTTGATGTGTAATGGCCCCGGGAAGTGAATGTGATCTATCGATCTGCGTGTGTCATGGGAAAGGAAATCCACACGCAGGATATAAACCCTTCCCCGTCCCTCCCCCGACCCGGCGCCTTCTCTGGATTAAATGGCTTTCTGTGTAAACGCGGCAAAAACCGCCGCCGGCCAAGTGCTGGAAATGAGAGGTAAGGTCTGCAGAAATTCCTGACTCTGGACCCTGCATGTGAATAAGCCCCTCATATTGGCTGACTCTGGACCCTGCATGTGAATACGCCCCTCCTATTGGCTGACTCTGGACCCTGCATGTGAATAAGCCCCTCATATTGGCTGACTCTGGACCCTGCATCTGAATAAGCCCCTCCTATTGGCTCATCCTGGACCCTGCATGTGAATAAGCCCCTTCTATTGGCTCACCATGGACCCTGCATGTGAATAAGCCCCTCCTATTGGCTGACTCTGGACCCTGCATGTGAATACGCCCCTCCTATTGGCTGACTCTGGACCCTGCATGTGAATACGCCCCTCCTATTGGCTGACTCTGGACCCTGCATGTGAATACGCCCCTCCTATTGGCTGACTCTGGACCCTGCATGTGAATAAGCCCCTCCTATTGGCTGACCCTGGACCCTCCATGTGTCCATTCTTTCCCGTGTCCTCTGCGGTCAGAGCTGACATGGTTGCAGAGTCCGTATGATACAAGACTGAGGATGCTGCTGACATACGCCGTGGTGTAGTTAAGAAGGGCACGGCACCTCCCCCTCCTCGGCCTCTCAGCAGGTTGGCTGCCATCTGCATGGTTATAGCGGCCCCGGGGGCTGCAGGGAGCGGCTGGCAGATGTTACAGTTGCCCCCGGAGGGTCTTAATTACCCCCAACGAGCGGAGATTTCCATCGCTGCGACCTTGAAAGCAGCTCAGCCTCACCCTGGTATATGGAGCCGACACCGGGTGACACCCCCGTCCATCCGTAACCCCCCCTCCCCCACAGCTACATCTACCACAAGGCTCAATACCTGTGTGAGAAGACTGGCAGCATCAACCTGAAGCTTCTCAGCCAGGTATACTCATCCCCTATAACCATTGAGGTTCCGACTTCCCTGATGTCCCCAAATCACCAATCCGACTTCCTGTGTCCCCAAATCACCAATCCGACTTCCTGTGTCCCCAAATCACCGATCTGACTTCCTGTGTCCCCAAATCACCGATCTGACTTCCTGTGTCCCCAAATCACCAATCTGACTTCCCGTGTCCCCAAATCACCGATCTGACTTCCCGTGTCCCCAAATCACCGATCTGACTTCACATGTCCGCAATTCCCCAGTAAAGTGGGTGTGATGGGTGAACCCCAAATATAAAGAGGCGGGGTCTGGGCAGGACCGACCAATAAAGTGGGTGTGATGGGTGAACCCCAAATATAAAGAGGCGGGGTCTGGGCAGGACCGACCAATAAAGTGGGTGTGATGGGTGAACCCCAAATATAAAGAGGCGGGGTCTGGGCAGGACCGACCAATAAAGTGGGTGTGATGGGTGAACCCCAAATATAAAGAGGCGGGGTCTGGGCAGGACCGACCAATAAAGTGGGTGTGATGGGTGAACCCCAAATATAAAGAGGCGGGGTCTGGGCAGGACCGACCAATAAAGTGGGTGTGATGGGTGAACCCCAAATATAAAGAGGCGGGGTCTGGGCGGGACCGACCAATAAAGTGGGTGTGATGGGTGAACCCCAAATATAAAGAGGCGGGGTCTGGGCGGGACCGACCAATAAAGTGGGTGTGATGGGTGAACCCCAAATATATAGAGGCGGGGTCTGGGCAGGACCGACCAATAAAGTGGGTGTGATGGGTGAACCCCAAATATATAGAGGCGGGGTCTGGGCAGGACCGACCAATAAAGTGGGTGTGATGGGTGAACCCCAAATATATAGAGGCGGGGTCTGGGCGGGACCGACCAATAAAGTGGGTGTGATGGGTGAACCCCAAATATATAGAGGCGGGGTCTGGGCAGGACCGACCAATAAAGTGGGTGTGATGGGTGAACCCCAAATATA
>NW_017309562.1:5072-11171 GCF_000935625.1 Nanorana parkeri
ATTGGCTGACTCTGGACCCTGCATGTGAATACGCCCCTCCTATTGGCTGACTCTGGACCCTGCATGTGAATACGCCCCTCCTATTGGCTGACTCTGGACCCTGCATGTGAATACGCCCCTCCTATTGGCTGACTCTGGACCCTGCATGTGAATACGCCCCTCCTATTGGCTGACTCTGGACCCTGCATGTGAATACGCCCCTCCTATTGGCTGACTCTGGACCCTGCATGTGAATAAGCCCCTCCTATTGGCTGACCCTGGACCCTCCATGTGTCCATTCTTTCCCGTGTCCTCTGCGGTCAGAGCTGACATGGTTGCAGAGTCCGTATGATACAAGACTGAGGATGCTGCTGACATACGCCGTGGTGTAGTTAAGAAGGGCACGGCACCTCCCCCTCCTCGGCCTCTCAGCAGGTTGGCTGCCATCTGCATGGTTATAGCGGCCCCGGGGGCTGCAGGGAGCGGCTGGCAGATGTTACAGTTGCCCCCGGAGGGTCTTAATTACCCCCAACGAGCGGAGATTTCCATCGCTGCGACCTTGAAAGCAGCTCAGCCTCACCCTGGTATATGGAGCCGACACCGGGTGACACCCCCGTCCATCCGTAACCCCCCCTCCCCCACAGCTACATCTACCACAAGGCTCAATACCTGTGTGAGAAGACTGGCAGCATCAACCTGAAGCTTCTCAGCCAGGTATACTCATCCCCTATAACCATTGAGGTTCCGACTTCCCTGATGTCCCCAAATCACCAATCCGACTTCCTGTGTCCCCAAATCACCAATCCGACTTCCTGTGTCCCCAAATCACCGATCTGACTTCCTGTGTCCCCAAATCACCGATCTGACTTCCTGTGTCCCCAAATCACCAATCCGACTTCCTGTGTCCCCAAATCACCGATCTGACTTCCTGTGTCCCCAAATCACCAATCTGACTTCCCGTGTCCCCAAATCACCGATCTGACTTCCCGTGTCCCCAAATCACCGATCTGACTTCACATGTCCGCAATTCCCCAGTAAAGTGGGTGTGATGGGTGAACCCCAAATATAAAGAGGCGGGGTCTGGGCAGGACCGACCAATAAAGTGGGTGTGATGGGTGAACCCCAAATATAAAGAGGCGGGGTCTGGGCAGGACCAACCAGTAAAGTGGGTGTGATGGGTGGTCCCCAAATATAAAGAGGCGGGGTCTGGGCGGGACCAACCAGTAAAGTGGGTGTGATGTATGGTCCCCAAATATAAAGAGGCGGGGTCTGGGCAGGACCAACCAGTAAAGTGGGTGTGATGGGTGAACCCCAAATATAAAGAGGCGGGGTCTGGGCGGGACCAACCAGTAAAGTGGGTGTGATGGGTGGTCCCAGTAGCATTTCCAGGAGGTCCACAATGGCGTCCTGCAAGTGTCTCCCCTGATGAGCTGTCCAGATATTTCCCAGCAGGACTCCGCTCATCTATGGCTGGATCAAGGTGCACAGCACCACCAGATCATTCCGCCGGCATACTCCATGATGTGCCCACCTGAAGACTGCTTCCTCCCAGGGGCTCCCCATGCCGAGCTGCGGCCCCCCTGACGGCCCTCCATCACAGGGTAACAGCTGGCTGGGCCTCAGTCACCCCGAAATACATTGCAGCCTCCGGACACGGGCAACGTGCACGCACGCAGCATCTGAGGCACACGAGCAGCTGAAGGACAAAGGACGCAGCCAGTAAGATGATCCTCTGCGGTTAGCCCGTTGTGCGTCCCGTCCCTCATCTGCGTCCCCGGGCCCTGACCCAGATTCGCAGGGCAGACCGTCGCTCTTCAGAAGCAGCAGGGAATTGTGGGAGATCTGCTTAGAAAATGGAATCTTATATAATAAGTGTCTTGTGTCCGCCCCGGGGGGCTGCCGGCTCGCATACATCCCGCAGACCCGGCGAGCAGCTGCTCCGCCTGGAATTCTGCGTCCGTGGACATCGGGAAATGATGGGGGAGGGGGATCACCTGCGCACATTCTTATTCCTCGCAATTTGGTCCCCAGATATCCGCCATCAGTGCGGATTTCATAATTAATTTCCATTCCGCCAATACGTTCCGTCCATAGGGAACCGAATGGGGGGCGGTGAACATTGGGTGTGGCTTACCCAAGGCAGGCATGGCGCAGTAGGATTTAAAGGAACATTGTTTTCCGGTCTGGGGACTCCGGTGACTTTTATCTTCCTCTGTCTTCTCTTCCAAACATTGTGTACTGAGGTGAGGGGCGTCGTGTACTGAGGTGAGGGGCGTCGGGTACTGAGGTGAGCGGCGTCGTGTACTGAGGGGAGCGGCGTCTGGTACTGAGGTGAGCGGCGTGGTGGACTGAGGGGAGCGGCGTCTGGTACTGAGGTGAGCGGCGTGGTGGACTGAGGGGAGCGGCGTCTGGTACTGAGGTGAGCGGCGTGGTGGACTGAGGGGAGCGGCGTCTGGTACTGAGGTGAGCGGCGTGGTGGACTGAGGGGAGCGGCGTCTGGTACTGAGGTGAGCGGCGTGGTGGACTGAGGGGAGCGGCGTCTGGTACTGAGGTGAGCGGCGTGGTGGACTGAGGGGAGCGGCGTCTGGTACTGAGGTGAGCGGCGTGGTGGACTGAGGGGAGCGGCGTCTGGTACTGAGGTGAGCGGCGTGGTGGACTGAGGGGAGCGGCGTCTGGTACTGAGGTGAGCGGCGTGGTGGACTGAGGGGAGCGGCGTCTGGTACTGAGGTGAGCGGCGTGGTGGACTGAGGGGAGCGGCGTCTGGTACTGAGGTGAGCGGCGTGGTGGACTGAGGGGAGCGGCGTCTGGTACTGAGGTGAGCGGCGTGGTGGACTGAGGGGAGCGGCGTCTGGTACTGAGGTGAGCGGCGTGGTGGACTGAGGGGAGCGGCGTCTGGTACTGAGGTGAGCGGCGTGGTGGACTGAGGGGAGCGGCGTCTGGTACTGAGGTGAGCGGCGTGGTGGACTGAGGGGAGCGGCGTCTGGTACTGAGGTGAGCGGCGTGGTGGACTGAGGGGAGCGGCGTCTGGTACTGAGGTGAGCGGCGTGGTGGACTGAGGGGAGCGGCGTCTGGTACTGAGGTGAGCGGCGTGGTGGACTGAGGGGAGCGGCGTCTGGTACTGAGGTGAGCGGCGTGGTGGACTGAGGGGAGCGGCGTCTGGTACTGAGGTGAGCGGCGTGGTGGACTGAGGGGAGCGGCGTCTGGTACTGAGGTGAGCGGCGTGGTGGACTGAGGGGAGCGGCGTCTGGTACTGAGGTGAGCGGCGTGGTGGACTGAGGGGAGCGGCGTCTGGTACTGAGGTGAGCGGCGTGGTGGACTGAGGGGAGCGGCGTCTGGTACTGAGGTGAGCGGCGTGGTGGACTGAGGGGAGCGGCGTCTGGTACTGAGGTGAGCGGCGTGGTGGACTGAGGGGAGCGGCGTCTGGTACTGAGGTGAGCGGCGTGGTGGACTGAGGGGAGCGGCGTCTGGTACTGAGGTGAGCGGCGTGGTGGACTGAGGGGAGCGGCGTCTGGTACTGAGGTGAGCGGCGTGGTGGACTGAGGGGAGCGGCGTCTGGTACTGAGGTGAGCGGCGTGGTGGACTGAGGGGAGCGGCGTCTGGTACTGAGGTGAGCGGCGTGGTGGACTGAGGGGAGCGGCGTCTGGTACTGAGGTGAGCGGCGTGGTGGACTGAGGGGAGCGGCGTCTGGTACTGAGGTGAGCGGCGTGGTGGACTGAGGGGAGCGGCGTCTGGTACTGAGGTGAGCGGCGTGGTGGACTGAGGGGAGCGGCGTCTGGTACTGAGGTGAGCGGCGTGGTGGACTGAGGGGAGCGGCGTCTGGTACTGAGGTGAGCGGCGTGGTGGACTGAGGGGAGCGGCGTCTGGTACTGAGGTGAGCGGCGTGGTGGACTGAGGGGAGCGGCGTCTGGTACTGAGGTGAGCGGCGTGGTGGACTGAGGGGAGCGGCGTCTGGTACTGAGGTGAGCGGCGTGGTGGACTGAGGGGAGCGGCGTCTGGTACTGAGGTGAGCGGCGTGGTGGACTGAGGGGAGCGGCGTCTGGTACTGAGGTGAGCGGCGTGGTGGACTGAGGGGAGCGGCGTCTGGTACTGAGGTGAGCGGCGTGGTGGACTGAGGGGAGCGGCGTCTGGTACTGAGGTGAGCGGCGTGGTGGACTGAGGGGAGCGGCGTCTGGTACTGAGGTGAGCGGCGTGGTGGACTGAGGGGAGCGGCGTCTGGTACTGAGGTGAGCGGCGTGGTGGACTGAGGGGAGCGGCGTCTGGTACTGAGGTGAGCGGCGTGGTGGACTGAGGGGAGCGGCGTCTGGTACTGAGGTGAGCGGCGTGGTGGACTGAGGGGAGCGGCGTCTGGTACTGAGGTGAGCGGCGTGGTGGACTGAGGGGAGCGGCGTCTGGTACTGAGGTGAGCGGCGTGGTGGACTGAGGGGAGCGGCGTCTGGTACTGAGGTGAGCGGCGTGGTGGACTGAGGGGAGCGGCGTCTGGTACTGAGGTGAGCGGCGTGGTGGACTGAGGGGAGCGGCGTCTGGTACTGAGGTGAGCGGCGTGGTGGACTGAGGGGAGCGGCGTCTGGTACTGAGGTGAGCGGCGTGGTGGACTGAGGGGAGCGGCGTCTGGTACTGAGGTGAGCGGCGTGGTGGACTGAGGGGAGCGGCGTCTGGTACTGAGGTGAGCGGCGTGGTGGACTGAGGGGAGCGGCGTCTGGTACTGAGGTGAGCGGCGTGGTGGACTGAGGGGAGCGGCGTCTGGTACTGAGGTGAGCGGCGTGGTGGACTGAGGGGAGCGGCGTCTGGTACTGAGGTGAGCGGCGTGGTGGACTGAGGGGAGCGGCGTCTGGTACTGAGGTGAGCGGCGTGGTGGACTGAGGGGAGCGGCGTCTGGTACTGAGGTGAGCGGCGTGGTGGACTGAGGGGAGCGGCGTCTGGTACTGAGGTGAGCGGCGTGGTGGACTGAGGGGAGCGGCGTCTGGTACTGAGGTGAGCGGCGTGGTGGACTGAGGGGAGCGGCGTCTGGTACTGAGGTGAGCGGCGTGGTGGACTGAGGGGAGCGGCGTCTGGTACTGAGGTGAGCGGCGTGGTGGACTGAGGGGAGCGGCGTCTGGTACTGAGGTGAGCGGCGTGGTGGACTGAGGGGAGCGGCGTCTGGTACTGAGGTGAGCGGCGTGGTGGACTGAGGGGAGCGGCGTCTGGTACTGAGGTGAGCGGCGTGGTGGACTGAGGGGAGCGGCGTCTGGTACTGAGGTGAGCGGCGTGGTGGACTGAGGGGAGCGGCGTCTGGTACTGAGGTGAGCGGCGTGGTGGACTGAGGGGAGCGGCGTCTGGTACTGAGGTGAGCGGCGTGGTGGACTGAGGGGAGCGGCGTCTGGTACTGAGGTGAGCGGCGTGGTGGACTGAGGGGAGCGGCGTCTGGTACTGAGGTGAGCGGCGTGGTGGACTGAGGGGAGCGGCGTCTGGTACTGAGGTGAGCGGCGTGGTGTACTGAGGTGAGCGGCGTGGTGTACTGCCAGCCGCTCCTCTCCTCGTCCAATCACACAACGCTTCGTATTTTGTGAATGGGCTCACAGAATTCAATGCATTCTGTGATTGGACAAGAAGAAAGTAGGGGCGGAGAAACCACAGTGCGGCTTGTGTGTAAGAAAGCTGCAAGTCTCCAATAGGAGCGTCTGAGGATGAGGAAAGTCTTTATTTCCCGCCATGAATGAAAGACGAGCAATCCCGGAAACCTCAATATACGGAACTATTGGATACCAATTCTTCCCGGAGATCTTCCTGAACAGACTCCATTCATAAATCCAATGTCACAACCTCACAATGGTTACAATGTGTTTAGTGCTTATGTAGAAAGTACAGGTTTCCCTTCACTTACACAGGAAGTGCTGCAAGGAATGGAGCTGAACTTGGCTGGCAAAGGGCAGCTATCAGAGCGCTCCGAACGTGCACCATGGCGGGACAAGTGCCCACATACGGGGGACATAAAACCAGGACGGGGGGCACCCCTAAAAATGAACAGTTACACCTCTAATCTAATACTTCTTAAATGATGTTCTCCAGTTGGCAGGACTGGCTGGGACTTGTAGTTCTTCAACAATTGCCGATCTATAGAAATAACTTTTCTAATAAACATGC
>NW_017309562.1:11204-12195 GCF_000935625.1 Nanorana parkeri
CGGACTGATTTGAGTGTCATTTAGAGGAGATGAATATGAAAGAGGGAAGAAGAGGCGATAGGGCCCCCGCATGTCGCCTATCTCCCGGGCCTCTTATGAATACCGGTGTTACGCTCAAACACATTTGCATAGCGGTTTCTTTCGCTCGGGTTGGTTAGAAAAAGACCCTCCGACGGCCCGAGATAAAATCTGCAAATCTTTTTATTTGTGCATTTAAGAATGAAGAGAAAACCTCGCGGAGGACTCCGAGCGCAAAAAAAATATGATTTCACATTTCAATTAAAATGAAATGAGCAAAAAGAGATTATCACTCTACAGCAGGCTTAGGATGCTGCAATAGGCCTCATTCATAGTCATGGCAACCGGCGCTCATTGTCATGGCGACCGCACTGTTACATGTAATTCTGTGTGTGTGAGGAGAACTGATAAAGACCACAATCGATAGCCAATAACCAGACAAGATCGCAGTCCCTCCGCCGCAGAAAACATGGACGCAGCCCGGCCGCCAGATGAAATTACTTCATTCTGTCCTCTGATGGAAGAGCGATGGAAGGAGCGCGGCAGAGGAGACGAAACAACACAAGAGGCCGGAGATTGTCCTCTATGTATGGACTCTGCACAGTACCACCTCTCCTGTCCTCTATGTATGGACTCTGCACAGTACCACCTCTCCTGTCCTCTATGTATGGACTCTGCACAGTACCACTTCCCCTGTCCTTTATGTATGGACTCTGCACAGTACTACTTCCCCTGTCCTGTATGTATGGACTCTGCACAGTACTACTTCCCCTGTCCTTTATGTATGGACTCTGCACAGTACTACTTCCCCTGTCCTGTATGTATGGACTCTGCACAGTACCACTTTCCCTGTGTGATGCTAGCGTCCTCCAGCTTGTGTGATGGGACCGTCCTCCAGGCTGTGTGATGGGAGCGTCCTCCAGCTTGTGTGATGGGACCGTCCTCCAGCCTGTGTGATGGGAGCGTCCTCCAG
>NW_017309562.1:20292-21210 GCF_000935625.1 Nanorana parkeri
GAGTGACATCACACATCCCGAGTGACAGCACACATCCCGAGTGACATCACACATCCCGAGTGACATCACACATCCCGAGTGACAGCACACATCCAGAGTGACATCACACATCCCGAGTGACAGCACACATCCCGAGTGACATCACACATCCCGAGTGACATCACACATCCCGAGTGACATCACACATCCCGAGTGACAGCACACATTCCGAGTGACATCACACATCCCAAGTGACATCACACATCCCGAGTGACAGCACACATCCCGAGTGACATCACACATCCCGAGTGACATCACACATCACCATTTCTATAAGAACAATGGTGGCCTCGTGTCTCGGCCGGATCATTCCAGTGACCATTCTCCTTCCATGGCTGTCTAGAGACCTTTGAGGGGAATTTCCCCTGCTGGTTCTGGTAGTCACACTCGGCACCTTGTGCTCAATGTGAAGGTCGGCAGTCCAGATTAGGACACGAGTTCCTGTGTGATGACACGTATGTTCTATGTTCCGCTCCCCTGTAAGACTCTGATACGTCTATAAATCTGATAAATATCACCTTATAGTGGCATCAGCAGTGGGCTGCCCGGCCACATCCTCCACCAGCTGTTCCCTATGGAAGGGACTCTCACGTGAGGGAGCCAAGTACCCTCAGCACATGATAAAAGAAGGAATAATGGCTGGCGGGCCTCCCTTATGTGCTGGCGGGCATCCCTTATGTGCTGGCGGGCCTCTCTTATGTGCTGGCGGGCCTCTCTTATGTGCTGGCCATGTCCTCCCTTATGTGCTGGCGGGCCTCTCTTATGTGCTGGCGGGCCTCCCTTATGTGCTGGCGGGCCTCCCTTATGTGCTGGCAGGCCTCCCTTATGTGCTGGCGGGCCTCTCTTATGTGCTGGCGGGCCTCTCTTATGTGCTGGCGG
>NW_017309562.1:21770-26567 GCF_000935625.1 Nanorana parkeri
AAAGCTCACATATGGGCTGGCGGGCCTCCCTTATGTGCTGGCGGGCCTCCCTTATGTGCTGGCGGGCCTCTCTTATGTGCTGGCGGGCCTCTCTTATGTGCTGGCCATGGCCTCCCTTATGCTGCCCGTGTCCTCCTCTCCCCAGAGACAGCTTTTCTCTTTCACTCACAGATGAATGACCCCGAGCATCTGTTAATGGCTCCGTTTCACACTCTGGGAGATCTGTGCAGAGCTCTATCAAACCCTTCAGTCATCCATGAACACTCCGCTGCCGCTGTATAATGCAGCCCGCTATCTGCTTCTGTCTGTCCATCCTACAAGCCGCTGTATAATGCAGCCCGCTATCTGCTTCTGTCTGTCCATCCTACAAGCCGCTGTATAATGCAGCCCGCTATCTGCTTCTGTCTGTCCGTCCTACAAGCCGCTGTATAATGCAGCCCGCTATCTGCTTCTGTCTGTCCATCCTACAAGCCGCTGTATAATGCAGCCCGCTATCTGCTTCTGTCTGTCCATCCTACAAGCCGCTGTATAATGCAGCCCGCTATCTGCTTCTGTCTGTCTGTCCTACAAGCCGCTGTATAATGCAGCCCGCTATCTGCTTCTGTCTGTCCGTCCGTCTGGGCTGCAGGGGGAGCCTGGTACTTGGTGCCCTGAGCTGGCAGAGTCAGATCTGGGGTCCCATGCCTGGTCCCATCCCCAGTGGTCGGCTTTTCCATGGAGCCCGGGAGTAGCTCCTGCAGAGTGGACATTAGAAATGCATTGTGCGTCAGTGTCAGCATGCGGGATGATATTTCGGGGCTAACAAACCGCCATCAGCAGTTTCATTCTGCCAACAATAGTGAGGCAGAAGAGGGGGAGGAGAGGAGCCGATCAATCAGCGGGGTGCCACTTGTCACCCGGGACATGCAGCTCGCTCTGTCCTGGATACTCCACAATGCAGAAACTTGGGGGGCTGCTGGGAGGGGCCAGGTGGCGGATTCAAAGACTGCCTTGTAGTAGCCCAACTCCAACATGCCCCATGTCTGGGCCCCAAACCTCTCTGTTCCTTTTCTAAATGCCAAACTCCTCTTCTTTCCCTTTTATTCCAACCCCTTTGTGTTCCTCTCCTGGACCCTCACCCTTCATTTCCGCTTTAAAACAATTCTCACTGGACCCAAAACCTCTTCTTGTATCTCCTCTGCACCCCCAACCCTCTGTATTCTTCTCCTGGACCTGAAACCCTTCTGTCCCTCTTCCAAGCACCAAGTCTCCTTTTGTCCCTCCTCTTGGCCCCAAATTCCTTGTCCCTCTTTGGGACCTTTTTATCAGATCCAAACCCCTCAAACCCCGAAGCCCTCCTGTCCCTCTTTTGAAGCCAAACCTCTCTGTCCTCCTTCTCGACACCGAACCCCTCGTTCCTCCACCATTGTCCCTCTTTGAGGCCCAGAATTGAGATCTTCACCTCAGTCCTCGTCTGGCCTGACACCGGCAGAATTCTGTTCAATGTGGTTGTCAGAAGTTACATTCGCTTGGTAAGTGAGGTTTTACCGCAGGGGGGCCCATTAGGTAGATGGTGATCTATGAGGAGCTCTCAGAGCTGATGCTGGGAGATCAGGAAGGGGGGGAATGGCGGCCCCTAGCTGTGCACACATGATTACCTATCAGCCCGAGACTGCAGAGCCGAGCTCCCCGACACCTTTCTGGTGGATGCTGGGGGTTGTAGTGCTATGTATTACATCAAAGAATATTAGATTACACAGCAAGGTGAGCCAGGAGAGACAGTCAGGAGAGAGAGCGGGGAGAGATTGCAAGGAGAGATTGCAAGGAGAGACAGCCAGGGGAGAGAGCAAGGAGAGACAGCCAGGGGAGAGAGCAAGGAGAGACAGCCAGGGGAAAGAGCAAGGAGAGACAGCCAGGGGAAAGAGCAAGGAGAGACAGCCAGGGGAGAGAGCAAGGAGAGACAGCCAGGGGAAAGAGCAAGGAGAGACAGCCAGGGGAGAGAGCAAGGAGAGACAGCCAGGGGAGAGAGCAAGGAGAGACAGCCAGGAAAGAGAGAAGAGAGACAGCCAGGGGAGAGAGCAAGGAGAGACAGCCAGGAAAGGGAGAGCAAGGAGAGACAGCCAGAAAAGGGAGAGCAAGGAGAGACAGACATGGGAGAGAGAGGAGAGACAGCCAGGAAAGAGAGACAGCCATGGGAGAGAGCAAGGAGAGACAGCCAGGAAAAAGAGCGGGGAGAGACAGCCAGGAAAGAGAGACAGCCAGGAAAGGGAGAGCAAGGAGAGACAGCCAGGAAAGGGAGAGCAAGGAGAGACAGCCAGGAAAGGGAGAGCAAGGAGAGACAGCCAGGAGAGCGAAGAGAGAGAGTGAGGAGAGACAGCCAGGAGAGCGAGGAAAGAGAGTGAGGAGAGAGAGTGAGGAGAGACAGCCAGGAGAGCGAGGAAAGAGAGTGAGGGAGTTTTTTTTCCATTGGTAGATCTCACGTAGCTCGTCATGTGAAAAGTAGATCTTAGCACATACAATTGTGGGCGCCCCTGGTCTAGAGCATTGATGAGGAAGTTCAGAGATCTAGGATGGAATGTTTTCTTGCTTTCGTATCTGAAGGAACAATTTTCTAACCATGAAAGTGACTTTCTTTTGGGAACTATTGTCCGTATCGTAATGCGGAACCCGTTTAATACATCTGAGATTCCATTCAGGTAGCCGGTCTGGACGGAATTTTTAAGGGCCTTCAAACCACATTAGTAAACTCGATGACGAGATTCGAATAATTCTGATTGAGTTCTCGGCTGAAATTGTAGAGTATGGCCGGTGTGTGACCAGCTTGTCATTGCACTCCAACCTATACGGGATTGTATCGCCTATTTTACTGGTATAAAGAGAAGCTGGAGCTGGAATCTGGTTACTATGTAATGTGAGTTTGTGTTCCCTCTCTGGCGGTGTAGAATAGACGGCGTGTCGCGGTGTTTGTGTACTTGTTCATCATTCAGTGAGCTGAGTAAATTATCAGCTGCTGCTGAGGGGTCACCACGCTCCTGACACCACATCTCACGCCTCGTTTGCTGGACAAATGAAGTATCTTTCCTGAAGACACCGGCACAAGATATAGAGCCACAACACGGCAATCACCGGCTTCGCTCAGGAAAATGCCCCAGAAGAAGAGAAATCATCTGACAGGGCGGCCGCAGACGAGCAGATGTGTGGGCTTTAAGAAGTCGGCACACAGATAACATTATATTTTCTAAATGTTCTAAAATATATGGCCCACGGCATGTGAACTCCCCTCCAATGGTGGGGTCCAGGGGTCTCCAGTGAAGGTCCGGCTATTTCTACATCATACAAAGACATTGTAGACAATGGAGCTCTTCCAGCCTTGTGGTCACAGTTTGGTGAAGACCCTTTTCTGTTTCACCATGAGGCTCCGTTCACACCTAGGCGTATCGAATATGCGCGTTTGTCGATTCGCGGTAAAAAACGCGCGTTTCCGAGGGCTACTTGGCTGTATCCCAACGGAAACACGCTACAAAAATGCCGCAAAGAAGCTCATGTACCTTTTCAGGCGGGGGCCGTTTTGTAGCGCGTTCAGACGGGCTGAAATACGGCAAGGTGGGAACCAGACCCATAGAAAACAATGGGATTTTCATGTTTGAGCGTTTTGTAGAGCGTTCGTAGAGCGTTGAACGCGCTACAAAACATACAGGTGTGAACCAGGCCTGACTGTCCCCTGTGTACAAAGCCATCTCCATGCAGACATGTGACCAGTGTGGTGGAGGAACTCAAGTGTCCTGCACAGAGCCCTTACCCCAACCTACTGAATGCCTCTGGGATGAATTGGAGACTGTAATGTGTTTAAGAGCGCTACTCCTGTATAAGTTCAATTAGAACAAATGACAAAGTGACTCACTTTTAGATGTCCTGAGGAGCTTTGAAAATGGTCCGGTGGAGGCACTAAGACAAATCTGGACAAGTGAAGCCCAGTAGTGTGGTCGGCAGATGACATAGGTGCAGATGTCAGTCGCAAAAGAACTCAGCTGGCCAGGCTGAGCCGTTGCGGCCGCAGACACTGTGAAGTCAGTGCTGTGTGATGGTACTAGTCTGGTGCCGTCAGTCTATCAGCAGTCTCAGGGGATGGAACGACAAAGTCGTGGGGAACAGACTTCGGCTGAGACAATGATAGGGGTGTAATACAGTGGTAGAGGGTGTCAGAGGGGAGGAATGGAATGCTGATGGTGAGCCAACATCAGTACCTGACCTCACTAATGGGTCAAATTTTCACAGGCATCCCCCAAAATCTTGTGGTAGTTTTCCCAGAAGAGTGGAGGATGATGAAGCTGCAAAGGGACAACTCCATATTATTAATAGCCATGGGGGGCAACTGCGTATTTTCAGAATGGGATCTCCAAGCTCATATACTGTAGATGTGATGGTCGGGTGTGCACAAGACAGTGGTGAATTTGTAGATGCAAGTGCACTCCAAGTGGTTTTAGGACCTTAAGAAGAGAGGTACTTGGTGAGAGTATGGTGACTGGCGCCACCATATGAGTCAAACTTTCCATATATGTTCACCAGCACACCCAGGAGCTCAGAAAGAGTAATTGTAATACTCGCATGTAAAAACACAAGATTTTCGAGCCTTGCACAACCCCCTCATCAGGCATCAGTGACAACACAATCACTGGCACAAAGCAATGGTGGCACATAAGAGATGGAATGGCGAGGAACAATGCGCCACAGGTGCCCAAGGCAGACTATGGCCAGCTGGCACTGCAGCAAGAGAAAATGCACACAGATGGAGCAACAAAGACCATCAGAGGGGCAGGT
>NW_017309562.1:26581-30424 GCF_000935625.1 Nanorana parkeri
ATCAGACCCAACTGAAGAGCGATAAGAGGAAACAGCAAGACAGGATGTGAACTCTACATCACCTCATATCCTGATGTCTGTCCCCCTACCGGAGAGAAGAATCTGTATCATCAACTCCCAGCTGTTCCACATCCCATGTCACACGAGGAATTCTGCCAGGGCGGGGGCCAGGCCCTATAATTACTCTTAGGGGTCCTCTCCTCCCTCAGCCCAGGTCTGCTGAGGTGAAAACTGCTGGAGGGACAGGCACCAGCCGCTAATGACTTCCTGCGGGCAGCAAATACCATCATACAAAGATGCTAATGAACAAAGGCAATCTACATATAATCACAAAGTGCGCTTTCCCAGCATGAGATCCGCTCTGCTCTTCTACTCCTCGCAAGGCGTCCAGATGGCAATCAGAGAAACTGTACAAAGAATGTACAACAAGGCAATTGCGGACGTGCCCTACAATGGCGGCCAATCACGGAAACATCTGTTGCTTCTTCTTCTTTTTATCTTAAATCGTACTATGATCCCGGTTGTAGAAGGAATGCGGAATGATTACCTTTCAATGTTGTACATTGGAGACCTCCAGAAAATGTGCATGCTGTCTAAGTGGACCTGTCATACCTTCAGAAAGTCATCGGCGGATAAAGAGTGCACCAATTTACCAGAATCCACCCTCACCATAATGTCCTGATGCCCTGGGATGTCAGTCTGGCAGGTCACATAGAGGGTTACCTTGCAAAATGGTCAGAGAGGGATCCTATAAAGACAGAGAGAGAGAGATCACACAAGGAGAGCAAGATATACTGCAGAGGGGCATGAAGATTTCCCAGGAAGAGATAGATCCTACAAGAAGAGAGGGATCCTACAAGAAGAGGGAGATCCTACGAGAAGAGAGGGAGATCCTAAAAGAAGAGGGAGGTCCTACAAGAAAAGAGAGAGATCCTACAGGAAGAGAGAGAGATCCTACAAGAAGAGGGAGATCCTACAAGAAGAGGGAGATTCTACAAGAAGAGAGGAAGATCCTACAAGAAGAGAGAGAGATCCTACAAGAAGAGAGATATCCTACAAGAAGAGAGAGATCCTACAAGAAGAGGGAGATCCTACAAGAAGAGAGAGATCCTACAAGAAGAGAGAGAGATCCTACAAGAAGAGAGAGATCCTACAAGAAGAGGGAGATCCTACAAGAAGAGAGAGAGAGATCCTACAAGAAGAGGGAGATCCTACAATAAGAGGGAGATCCTACAAGAAGAGAGAGATCCTACAAGAACAGAGAGATCCTACAAGAAGAGAGGGATGTCCTACAAGAAGAGAGAGATCCTACAAGAAGAGGGAGATCCTACAAGAAGAGAGAGAGAGATCCTACAAGAAGAGGGAGATCCTACAAGATGGGCCAGCAGGCTGAGGATTGTGTTGACAATAGGACATTTACCATAGAGTCTTCTTCGAGGAAAGATCTGCAGGGAAATGTATCTGGTCGCAGAGGGGACTGGTGTTCTGGATGTAAGTCCTCCTACATGTGACCGCGGCACACTCGGCACCTACAAGAAGAGAGAGATCCTACAAGAAGAGAGAGATCCTACAAGAAGAGAGGGAGATCCTACAAGAAGAGAGAGATCCTACAAGAAGAGAGATATCCTACAAGAAGAGAGAGATCCTACAAGAAGAGAGAGAGA
The DNA here is from genome assembly GCF_000935625.1 of Nanorana parkeri. Lineage (NCBI taxonomy): Eukaryota > Metazoa > Chordata > Amphibia > Anura > Dicroglossidae > Nanorana > Nanorana parkeri. The sequence continues at coordinate 28,246 of NW_017309562.1, forward strand.
TCCTACAAGAAGAGAGAGATCCTACAAGAAGAGAGAGATCCTACAAGAAGAGAGAGATCCTACAAGAAGAGAGAGATCCTACAAGAAGAGAGAGATCCTACAAGAAGAGGGAGATCCTACAAGAAGAGAGAGAGAGATCCTACAAGAAGAGGGAGATCCTACAAGAAGAGGGAGATCCTACAATAAGAGGGAGATCCTACAAGAAGAGAGAGATCCTACAAGAACAGAGAGATCCTACAAGAAGAGAGGGATGTCCTACAAGAAGAGAGAGATCCTACAAGAAGAGGGAGATCCTACAAGAAGAGAGAGAGAGATCCTACAAGAAGAGGGAGATCCTACAAGATGGGCCAGCAGGCTGAGGATTGTGTTGACAATAGGACATTTACCATAGAGTCTTCTTCGAGGAAAGATCTGCAGGGAAATGTATCTGGTCGCAGAGGGGACTGGTGTTCTGGATGTAAGTCCTCCTACATGTGACCGCGGCACACTCGGCACCGACACAAATATTTTATTTGGTAAACAAGAAGACAAATTCTACTGCGAGAGAAGCAAATGAAGAGAAAATCCTAAATAACGGCAAAGTACGGCTTTGGCTCCGATCTGGCAGAGAAGGGGTTAAATCTGTCACAATGATATTCCTCTGGTTGGTAATGTGGAGAGATTTCTCCTTTAATGGCGGTAACCTCGGGGTCAGTCACAAATGATATTACAGCTTCTGGCTGGCGGGCAGCCATGGGGGGGTCACGGCGCGCCGGTGCCCCTTCTCCGGCGCAGATATTACAGAGGTGGTGTGTACAGCCCCAGCAACTGACAAGAAGTGACATTATGACAGATGGCCTGCCCAGATCCATGTCAGCCATCACCCTCATCACCTCTGTAATGTAATCTCCCCCCCGCCAGAACATCGCCACAGACCAGGGCAGAGCTATTCCCATCGGAGGGGAAGACAAATCATCTCTACATGGACTACAACCACGGGAACCCACCGAGACAATGATGGGATTGTCCACATGAATCCCAACTAAAGAGGAAACAGCAATCACCACTCTCTGACCGAGCTTATAACACTGCTAGAGGTCTTCCACTATTGTGTTATGATGGTGTCCAGTGGTCAGTCATGTTGGGGTGTCCAGTGGTCGGTCATGTTGGGGTGTCCAGTGATCGGTCATGTTGGGGTGTCCAGTGATAGGTCATGTTGGGGTGTCCAGTGGTTGGTCATTTTGAGGTGTCCAGTGGTCAGTCATGTTGGGTGTCCAGTGGTCGGTCAGCTTGGGGTGTCCAGTGGTCAGTCATGTTGGGGTGTTCGGTGGTTGGTCCTGTTGGGGTGTCCAGTGGTCGGTCATGTTGGTGTGTTCAGTGTTCAGCCATGTTGGGGTGTCCAGTGGTTGGTCTTGTTGGGGTGTCCAGTGGTCGGTCATGTTGCGGTGTCCAGTGATCGGTCATGTTGGGGTGTCCAGTGGTCAGTCATGTTGGTGTGTTCAGTGGTTGGTCTTGTTGGGGTGTCCAGTGGTCGGTCATGTTGCGGTGTCCAGTGATTGGTCATGTTGCGGTGTCCAGTGATCGGTCATGTTGGGGTGTCCAGTGGTCGGTCATGTTGCGGTGTCCAGTGATCGGTCATGTTGGGGTGTCCAGTGGTCGGTCATGTTGGGGTGTCCAGTGGTTGGTCATGTTGTGGTGTCCAGTGGTCGGTCATGTTGGTGTGTTCAGTGGTCGGTCATGTTGGGGTGTCCAGTGATTGGTCATGTTGGGGTGTCCAGTGATTGGTCATGTTGGGGTGTCCAGTGGTCAGTCATCTTGCGGTGTCCAGTGGTCAGTCATGTTGGTGTGTTCAGTGGTCGGTCTTGTTGGGGTGTCCAGTGGTTGGTCATGTTGGGGTGTCCAGTGGTCGGTCTTGTTGGGGTGTCCAGTGGTCGGTCATGTTGGGGTGTCCAGTGGTCGGCCATGTTGGGGTGTCCAGTGGTCGGTCATGTTGGGGTGTCCAGTGGTTGGTCATGTTGGGGTGTCCAGTGGTCGGACATGTTGGGGTGTCGAGTGGTCAGCCATGTTGGGGTGTCCAGTGGTTGGTCATGTTATGGTGTCCAGTGATTGGTCATGTTGGGGTGTCCAGTGGCCGGTCATGTTGGGGTGTCCAGTGGTCGGGCATGTTGGGGGGTCCAGTGGGCGGGCATGTTGGGGGGTG
>NW_017309562.1:30882-31959 GCF_000935625.1 Nanorana parkeri
TGTTGCCGGCATGGTATTCCCAGGACTGTAATGTACATGAAATGTGTTGTCAGCGTTCTTCAGACGTTTCCCCGGCAGATGGTTCTCCTCCGTCCCATAAACTCTCTTATTAGCTCGTTTCCCCGGCGCTGTCAGCACATTTGTCACACAGGGAATAGGCAGAGACCGATCCTCCGCTCCCCTCATCTCTGCAGAGCATCGCACCCAATCTACAGAGCATTGTATATTATAATACCATGTCCCCTATGCAGAGCATTGCTCCCGCTATGTGTATTATAATACCATGTCCCCTATGCAGAGCATTGCTCCCACTCTGTATATTATAATACCATGTCCCCTATGCAGAGCATTGCTCCCCCTCTGTATTACAGTATCATGTCCCCCTATGCAGAGCATTGCTCCCGCTCTGTATATTATAATACCATGTCCACTATGCAGAGCATTGCTTCTGCTATGTATATTATAATACCATGTCCCCTATGCAGAGCATTGCTCCCGCTCTGTGTATTATAATACCATGTCCCCTATGCAGAGCATTGCTCCCACTTTGCCTCTTACTGCACAGACTCCTCTCTGCAGATCATTGCACCCACTCTCCGTATACCGGCGTCACACGTGAAGGTGCTCTGAGAGCGCGGCGAAGGTTTAATGGCTCCCTCACATCTGGGCGCGGAGGGAAGTTTATGGCGCAGATGTGATGCTCAGACAGCAGGAGGGAAACTAGCTGAGGAGACATAAATCAGCCGCATCCCCAAGGTCACCACCGTCTCTGAGCCAAACATGGCCGCCGGTGAGAGTGTCGGACCAGCACCCGGTATATACCGTATACTTCAATACGCGGGCCACATTCCGGATGATCTCTTCCCGGGCCGAAACGCACTTTTTTCGCCCCTGAGCGCTGCGCACATGGGCGGGTTCCCAGCGCCATTAATTTTCAGTGTCACCCCAATGCAGACAATCACAACGCACAATAACGCAGACGGTGCGCAGCCAGTTCACCGCACCTCAACATGAAAACATCGCAATGAGCCCCAATAGCATCAAACATCGGAACCTTCCGGAGGGGGGAGGGGGGGG
>NW_017309562.1:32057-41134 GCF_000935625.1 Nanorana parkeri
AGTTGATTCTCTTCCTCCGGAGCGTCGCTCACAAGGACAGACCGGCGACATCTGCCGCATTCGCCATAAAGCGTCCAGCGGCGGCCCCCCTCGTACCACATGATCCTCCCCGACACCAAACCGGCAGATTGCGCTTTATCTTTAAGATCAGCAGCGCGCTGTGTGGGAATGTCGGCGGCGAGGGGTTTGATCTCTGGCAGCGGGAAGTGTAGAACGTTCCGGGGTGAATTATCCGGCCATTAAGAGGCCGGAAGGCGCGTCATGTGACCTCGCGCTCCGCACAGCTCGTCGGGACGGAGATGAGTTACGTGACGAGATCAGCGCGGAGATTCACCGGAACGCCGGAGCCGGGGAACGGGTGAATCTCCTGTACGTAGAATGAGTTGAAGGATTCTCATCGATGGAGATACAAACCAACATTTGGGGGGGGGAGGGGGACACACAGGAAGTGACCCCAGAGATTTGGGGGGGATATTGTGGGAGGGGGCCCAGGAGAAGGTCTGGAGGATCCCGTCCGCCGGGTGATACATTGTAGCGGATCGTCACCCACGCGGACATTTCTATCACATGTGTTATATCTCGGTGAATCTTTGATCAGTGGACCCCAAAAGTTGATCTCCAGTTTCGGGGTGTTCTCCGGATTGCGGCATTATCGCCAAATCATTGTTATTATTTCTACAAGTAACACTGATAAAAACTTTTTTCACTGACAATTTCTAGGGACCCCTCCCCCCTCGATGTAGCGGCGCCGAGGGGGGGCGCTCTGCCATATCACAGCCTTATAGACGATGGAGGGGGATGGGATCCATCATGGGTGGCATTAGTGGGAAGGGAGGGGGGGCTACACCCCGCTAATAAACACCCAGCAGTGTCGGGGTTAATAAAGGATGAGTGCGCCTCGTTCTGCCGGCCCAGCTGTCCCGACCAATGACGGCGATCCGAGCTGAAGGCAACGCGGCCGAAACCGGCACAGCCAGAAGGAGGGCCGAATGTGAGATCAGAGCCGATCCGAGGGCACCGCGATTAACCCCCTCACTGCCGGGCACCGCGATTAACCCCTTCACTGCCGGGCACCGCGATTAACCCCCTCACTGCCGGGCACCGCGATTACCCCCTTCACTGCCGGGCACCGCGATTAACCCCCTCACTGCCGGGCACCACGATTAACCCCTTCACTGCCGGGCACCGCGATTAACCCCCTCACTGCCGGGCACCACGATTAACCCCTTCACTGCCGGGCACCGCGATTAACCCCTTCACTGCCGGGCACCGCGATTAACCCCTTCACTGCCGGGCACCGCGATTAACCCCCTCACTGCCGGGCACCGCGATTAACCCCCTCACTGCCGAGCACCGCGATTAACCCCTTCACTGGTTGGCACAGCGATTAACCCCTTCACTGCCTGGCACCGCGATTAACCCCTTCACTGCCTGGCACCGCGATTAACCCCCTCACTGCCGAGCACCGCGATTAACCCCTTCACTGGTTGGCACCGCAATTAACCCCTTCACTGGTTGGCACCGCACCTGATGGCACAGCGATTAACCCCTTCACTGGCTGGCAGCGCGATTAACCCCTTCACTGGTTGGCACCGCGATTAACCCCTTCACTGGTTGGCACCGCAATTAACCCCTTCACTGGTTGGCACCGCACCAGAAGGCACGGCGATTAACCCCTTCACTGCCGGGCACCGCGATTAACCCCTTCACTGCTGGGCACCGCGATTAACCCCCTCACTGCCGAGCACCGCGATTAACCCCCTCACTGCCGAGCACCGCGATTAACCCCTTCACTGGTTGGCACAGCGATTAACCCCTTCACTGCCTGGCACCGCGATTAACCCCTTCACTGCCTGGCACCGCGATTAACCCCCTCACTGCCGAGCACCGCGATTAACCCCTTCACTGGTTGGCACCGCGATTAACCCCTTCACTGGTTGGCACCGCAATTAACCCCTTCACTGGTTGGCACCGCACCTGATGGCACAGCGATTAACCCCTTCACTGGCTGGCAGCGCGATTAACCCCTTCACTGGTTGGCACCGCGATTAACCCCTTCACTGGTTGGCACCGCAATTAACCCCTTCACTGGTTGGCACCGCACCAGAAGGCACGGCGATTAACCCCTTCACTGCCGGGCACCGCGATTAACCCCTTCACTGCTGGGCACCGCGATTAACCCCCTCACTGCCGAGCACCGCGATTAACCCCCTCACTGCCGAGCACCGCGATTAACCCCTTCACTGGTTGGCACAGCGATTAACCCCTTCACTGCCTGGCACCGCGATTAACCCCTTCACTGCCTGGCACCGCGATTAACCCCCTCACTGCCGAGCACCGCGATTAACCCCTTCACTGGTTGGCACCGCGATTAACCCCTTCACTGGTTGGCACCGCAATTAACCCCTTCACTGGTTGGCACCGCACCTGATGGCACAGCGATTAACCCCTTCACTGGCTGGCAGCGCGATTAACCCCTTCACTGGTTGGCACCGCGATTAACCCCTTCACTGGTTGGCACCGCAACTGATGGCACAGAGACATTGAGAGAAAATACCAGAGCAGAAGGAACCCAATTATACGCTCTGCCGCCAGGTCTGGGCACCGTATGAGGAGAGGGGGGCTGGGGGCACACGTGGAAAAAACATGCAATGGGACTTATGACTCCAAAGAGCAACAAAATGCTACAGATCACATCAACCAATCAGAAATCAGCTCACATCCGTGTAAACGAAATGAAAGTTGTGTTGTGATTGGTTGCTAGGGGTTACAGCTCGTCCCGATTCTGCGCCCGTTGTTATTATTGGAGATCAGTCATTGGGCAATGTATCCCATGTAACATCCATGACATCAGAGTGCACGGAAAGACACGCAATAATCCCTTCTCTCGCGGCTTTGTTGTAGGATATTTCTACAGAAAACTCTTCTTTCCTCATCACCATCCATGATCCCCGCGTGTCACTCTCAGACAGGAGGACGTACAGAGGATGCATATACCGGGGACACACCGCCCCCGTGTGGTGACACCGCGGAACTGCCGGCCAGATTCTGAGCTGAAGACACAATCTTATCATGAGTGAGAGCGCAGAGATACGAGTCATATGAAGAGGATGGAACATGTATGACATAAAGAGGATAGAACATGTATGACATAAAGAGGATAGAACATGTATGACATAAAGAGGATAGAACATGTATGATATGTATAAGATAGAACATGTATGACATGAAGAGGATAGAACATGTATGGTATGTATAAGATATAACATGTATGATGTGAATAGGATAGAACATGTATGATATGTATGGGGTAGAACATGTATGATATGAATAGGATAGAATATGTATGATATGTATGGGGTAGAACATGTATGATATGAATAGAATATAACATGTATGATGTGCATAGGATTGAACATGTATGATAAGAATAAGATATAACATGTATTGTATGAATAGGATAGAACATGTATGATATGTATAGGATTGAACATGTATGATATGTTATGAATAGGATTGAACATGTATGATATGAATAGGATTGAACATGTATGATATGATATGAATAGGATTGAACATGTATGATATGAATAGGATTGAACATGTATGATATGAATAGAACATGTATGATATGTATGGGATATAACATGTATATATGTATGGTATATATGTATGGGACAGAACATGTATGTTATGAATGGGATATAACATGTATGATGTGCATAGTATAGAACATGTATGATATGTAAAGGATTGAACATGTATGATATGAATAGGATAAAACCTGTATGGTATGTATAGGATAGAACATGTATGATATGAATAGAACATGTATGATATGCATAGGATATAACATGTATGATGTGCATAGGATTGAACATGTATGATAAGAATAAGATATAACATGTATTGTATGAATGGGATAGAACATGTATGATATGAATAGGATAGAACATGTATGATATGTATAGGATTGAACATGTATGGTATGAATAGAATTGAACATGTATGATATGTTATGAATAGGATTGAACATGTATGATATGATATGAATAGGATTGAACATGTATGATATGAATAGAACATGTATGATATGTATGGGATAGAACATGTATATATGTATGGGATAGAACATGTATATTATGAATAGAATTGAACATGTATGATATGAACAGGATAGAACATGTATGATCTGAATAGGATAAAACCTGTATGGTATGTATAGGATAGAACATGTATGATATGAATAGGATAGAACATGTATGACATGAATAGGATAGAACATGTATGATATGTATATGATAGAACATGTATGGTATGTATAGGATAGAACATGTATGATACGTATAGGATAAAACATGTATGATATGAATAGCATAGAACATGTATGATATGTATGGGATAGAATATGTATGATATGTATAGGATTGAACATGTATGATATTAATAGGATAGAACATGTATGATGTATAGGATAAAACACGTATGATATGAATAGCATAGAACATGTATGATATGTATGGGATAGAACATGTATAATATGTATAGGATAGAACATGTATGATATTAATATAATAGAACATGTATGATACAAATAGGATAGAACATGTATGATATGTATAGGATAGAACATGTCTGATATGAATAGGATTAAACATGTATGATGTGAATAAGCTAGAACATGCATGATATGTATGGGGTAGAACATGTATGATAAGAATATGATAGAACATGTATGGTATGTATAGGATAGAACATGTATAATATGAATAGGATAGAACATGTATGATTAACCCCTTCACTGGTTGGCACCGCGATTAACCCCTTCACTGGTTGGCACCGCACCTGATGGCACAGAGACATTGAGAGAAAATACCAGAGCAGAAGGAACCCAATTATACGCTCTGCCGCCAGGTCTGGGCACCGTATGAGGAGAGGGGGGCTGGGGGCACACGTGGAAAAAACATGCAATGGGACTTATGACTCCAAAGAGCAACAAAATGCTACAGATCACATCAACCAATCAGAAATCAGCTCACATCCGTGTAAACGAAATGAAAGTTGTGTTGTGATTGGTTGCTAGGGGTTACAGCTCGTCCCGATTCTGCGCCCGTTGTTATTATTGGAGATCAGTCATTGGGCAATGTATCCCATGTAACATCCATGACATCAGAGTGCACGGAAAGACACGCAATAATCCCTTCTCTCGCGGCTTTGTTGTAGGATATTTCTACAGAAAACTCTTCTTTCCTCATCACCATCCATGATCCCCGCGTGTCACTCTCAGACAGGAGGACGTACAGAGGATGCATATACCGGGGACACACCGCCCCCGTGTGGTGACACCGCGGAACTGCCGGCCAGATTCTGAGCTGAAGACACAATCTTATCATGAGTGAGAGCGCAGAGATACGAGTCATATGAAGAGGATGGAACATGTATGACATAAAGAGGATAGAACATGTATGACATAAAGAGGATAGAACATGTATGACATAAAGAGGATAGAACATGTATGATATGTATAAGATAGAACATGTATGACATGAAGAGGATAGAACATGTATGGTATGTATAAGATATAACATGTATGATGTGAATAGGATAGAACATGTATGATATGTATGGGGTAGAACATGTATGATATGAATAGGATAGAACATGTATGATATGTATGGGGTAGAACATGTATGATATGAATAGGATAGAATATGTATGATATGTATGGGGTAGAACATGTATGATATGAATAGAATATAACATGTATGATGTGCATAGGATTGAACATGTATGATAAGAATAAGATATAACATGTATTGTATGAATAGGATAGAACATGTATGATATGTATAGGATTGAACATGTATGATATGTTATGAATAGGATTGAACATGTATGATATGAATAGGATTGAACATGTATGATATGATATGAATAGGATTGAACATGTATGATATGAATAGGATTGAACATGTATGATATGAATAGAACATGTATGATATGTATGGGATATAACATGTATATATGTATGGTATATATGTATGGGACAGAACATGTATGTTATGAATGGGATATAACATGTATGATGTGCATAGTATAGAACATGTATGATATGTAAAGGATTGAACATGTATGATATGAATAGGATAAAACCTGTATGGTATGTATAGGATAGAACATGTATGATATGAATAGAACATGTATGATATGCATAGGATATAACATGTATGATGTGCATAGGATTGAACATGTATGATAAGAATAAGATATAACATGTATTGTATGAATGGGATAGAACATGTATGATATGAATAGGATAGAACATGTATGATATGTATAGGATTGAACATGTATGGTATGAATAGAATTGAACATGTATGATATGTTATGAATAGGATTGAACATGTATGATATGATATGAATAGGATTGAACATGTATGATATGAATAGAACATGTATGATATGTATGGGATAGAACATGTATATATGTATGGGATAGAACATGTATATTATGAATAGAATTGAACATGTATGATATGAACAGGATAGAACATGTATGATCTGAATAGGATAAAACCTGTATGGTATGTATAGGATAGAACATGTATGATATGAATAGGATAGAACATGTATGACATGAATAGGATAGAACATGTATGATATGTATATGATAGAACATGTATGGTATGTATAGGATAGAACATGTATGATACGTATAGGATAAAACATGTATGATATGAATAGCATAGAACATGTATGATATGTATGGGATAGAATATGTATGATATGTATAGGATTGAACATGTATGATATTAATAGGATAGAACATGTATGATGTATAGGATAAAACACGTATGATATGAATAGCATAGAACATGTATGATATGTATGGGATAGAACATGTATAATATGTATAGGATAGAACATGTATGATATTAATATAATAGAACATGTATGATACAAATAGGATAGAACATGTATGATATGTATAGGATAGAACATGTCTGATATGAATAGGATTAAACATGTATGATGTGAATAAGCTAGAACATGCATGATATGTATGGGGTAGAACATGTATGATAAGAATATGATAGAACATGTATGGTATGTATAGGATAGAACATGTATAATATGAATAGGATAGAACATGTATGATATGTATAGGATTGAACATGTATGACATGAATAGAACATGTATCATATGTATGGGATAGAACATGCATGTTATGAATGGAATATAACATGTATGATGTGCATAGGATAGAACATGTATGATCTAAATAGGATAAAACATGTATGATATGTATGGGATAGAACATGTATGATATGTATAGGATAGAACATGTATGATGTGCATAGGATTGAACATGTATGATATGTATGGGATAGAACATGTATGATATGTATGGGATAGAACATGTATGATATGTATGGGATAGAACATGTATGATATGTATGGGATAGAACATGTGTCATACAATCTTTATCTCGGGTTTTTCTTGAAGAATTGTGACGTGTCGGCGGCTCCGGTCACCTCGATGGTCTAACAATCCTCATTGGTCAGTGGAGGCCCCGCCCCCCAATGCTCGTCCTGTATGCTGACAATCTAATTGTACTTCCTGCGGCTGCAACAGCTCTCCTATCCCGGACTACGGAGACGCCGGTCACATGGCACACGGATGATCCAATCACAACGTCTCTCTCATATGAAGGATGACATGCTGGGCGCAGGGACATCACGCGGTCTATAGATCACAGCCCGGCCCCTGACACGTGTGTCACATGACTGGTCACGTGACGGGCGCAGGGACATCACGCGGTCTATAGATCACAGCCCTGCCCCTGACACGTGTGTCACATGACTGGTCACGTGACGGGCGCAGGGACATCACGCGGTCTATAGATCACAGCCCTGCTCCTGACACGGGAGTCACATAACTGGTCACGTGACGGGCGCAGGGACATCACGCGGTCTATAGATCACAGCCCTGCTCCTGACACGGGAGTCACATGACTGGTCACGTGACGGGCGCAGGGACATCACGCGGTCTATAGATCACAGCCCGGCTCCTGACACGGGAGTCACATGACTGGTCACATGACGGGCGCAGGGACATCACGCGGTCGGCCGCTTGTTTTCTGCAGAACTTTAACTAAATATTATAAATAATTCATCTCCTCCGACCACAAACGACCTTCTGCGCCAAATCCGCCGTGACTCCGCCCCCCCGACCGCGCCGACTTAACCCCCGAGACTCCTCTATGGAGAGAGATGTTATATATCTGACCCAGGCATGTGATCCCGCCTCCATGACATACTACGGGGGGAGGGGCCACCGCACTACCTGGGGGGCTCAGCCCCCCGTCTTTCTCTCACACTTGCTCTTCAGACTACACCCAGCCTTATCTCCCTCCTGTCATTTCACACAAGCACCTCCCCTTTCTCCAACTGAAAGCCTGATTTCAGCTTTCAGCCTGCGGGCGGCTGTGATTGGTGCAATGGCTGAGAATGATCGCCATGGAAACGACACCCGGCTCCTCCTCCTCTCAGGTGACTGGATCATATGAAGCCTGCACAGAGCCTGAAATCACATTTCCAGCATCCCCCGCAATGTCCTTGGATTCCCTACCAGGCAACAAGCAAGGCGCAGACACAGCTGTACTTCCAACCGCCGATGGGCCCCTTGCTGACCCGAAGGGGCCCGGTATGGGGGGTACTGCCTGCACCCCGCTATCAGCGGCCCTGAGCTGTTCTGTAGTATGATCATATTTACATTGAGTATTGACGCTGTGACATCATGTGACTCCATGTGACTCCATGTGACTCCATGTGACTTCATGTGACGTCATGTGACTCCATGTGATGTCATGTGACTTCATGTGACTCCATGTGACTCCATGTGATGTCATGTGACTCCATGTGACTCCATGTGACGTGTACAATGTCAGTAATGATCAGTTACCTGCACACGTCCTGGAACAATCCTGCCACTTAGCTTACCGACAGAACAGTACATGTGACCCACTCCCATCCCCTCCCCCCCCACACGCCCCCCCCCCCCCGCCCCCCCCCC
>NW_017309562.1:42480-43916 GCF_000935625.1 Nanorana parkeri
ACCCCCACTCATCAATGTACCGGCCCCCAGTCATATTTCATCCTCATAAATACCGGAATCTGCCAATCAGAGCCCAATGCTTTGCACACTATCACTGGGAGCTTGCTGACAGGAGGGGAGAGCACAGGGATTGAATTATTGGTGCCACTCCTTTTGTCCAATCAGGAGGCTGGGAAGTAGCTCAGGACCGGGCTGTATCCTTAAAGGGACCCTGTCACCATTTGGAATGTTTTCTCTCTTATATGATTTTTGTGTCTCTGACTCCGAGCGCTGCGATCCGGTGACAGGGTCTCTTTAGCTGCAGTGCGGGACCTGGCTGTGCGGTCTGGATCACATGACCAGCTGAGCAGGGTTACATATGACCCAGCAGGTATGTGCGTGTTCCTCAGTATGACCGGCAGGAAATACATCATTCATATGTAATGAGCACACGACGCACGCAGATCACATGACACACGCAGATCACATGACACACGCAGATCACATGACACACGCAGATCACATGACTTTGTTTTGTCCCATTTGTTATTGTTATCTGCAACCTTCATGCATCCAACAGCACCGATCCCGAGGAGCGGCAGGTATGTGAGAGATATCCTCGTGATCAGTGAAGAGACTTTCTTATTGTGAGTGACGGCATGAAAACCTGAATTCTGCAGACATTAACCTTCTAGACATGAGAAGAATGGGAGGAGTTACTAGGGGAGGGGGAGGGGAGGCGACATCTACCAATCAGGAAGAGGAGAATGGCATTTGGCCAAACACTATCACTGGGAGCTTGCTGACAGGAGGGGAGAGCACAGGGATTGAATTATTGGTGCCACTCCTTTTGTCCAATCAGGAGGCTGGGAAGTAGCTCAGGACCGGGCTGTATCCTTAAAGGGACCCTGTCACCATTTGGAATGTTTTCTCTCTTATATGATTTTTGTGTCTCTGACTCCGAGCGCTGCGATCCGGTGACAGGGTCTCTTTAGCTGCAGTGCGGGACCTGGCTGTGCGGTCTGGATCACATGACCAGCTGAGCAGGGTTACATATGACCCAGCAGGTATGTGCGTGTTCCTCAGTATGACCGGCAGGAAATACATCATTCATATGTAATGAGCACACGACGCACGCAGATCACATGACACACGCAGATCACATGACACACGCAGATCACATGACACACGCAGATCACATGACTTTGTTTTGTCCCATTTGTTATTGTTATCTGCAACCTTCATGCATCCAACAGCACCGATCCCGAGGAGCGGCAGGTATGTGAGAGATATCCTCGTGATCAGTGAAGAGACTTTCTTATTGTGAGTGACGGCATGAAAACCTGAATTCTGCAGACATTAACCTTCTAGACATGAGAAGAATGGGAGGAGTTACTAGGGGAGGGGGAGGGGAGGCGACATCTACCAATCAGGAAGAGGAGAATGGCATTTGGCCA
>NW_017309562.1:44218-44524 GCF_000935625.1 Nanorana parkeri
ACAGAGGTCTGGCCGGGGCACATGTCGGTCTTGTACTCACGGTCGTTGCACTGGGGCCCCGAGTATGACGTCATGGAGCAATCACAGGTGAATCCCTCCCACTGCTGCATGCAGACACCTTGGTTGGCACAGGAGTCCTCCTGACAGGTGGTGGCGGGTCCTGGAAGAAGAAGAGAAGGATGAACATGACAGAAGACCCGCCCATCTCCGTCCAACAAACTCCAATTCACAGCATGCAAGACAGACGTGTGCCAGTCATGCAGGGGGCATGCACAGAACAGACCCCGCCCCAAAACCCGGACCTCG
>NW_017309562.1:44562-46659 GCF_000935625.1 Nanorana parkeri
GGACACCGTCTGCGGTCCGATTCTGACCGTATTTCACGTGACCGCTCATTGCAACCGCATCACACGCAGGTCACATGGTGCAATGTATAGATTATCACTATGACACAGGGCTCCGCCTCCTGCTCCGCCATACCTGTGTGCAGGAAAAACAGAGAAGCTGAAAATGCCGATTTCCCGGATGTCTCTGGTTGGGGGGTCACTGAGATCAATGTGACACCCAGGGAGGCCTCCAATCCCCTACATGGACCCCCAGGAATGTGCAGGGACACTCCAGGGTCACCTCGGGGGTCACTCCAGGGTCACCTCGGGGGTCACTCCGGGGTAGTTCTGGGGTCACCCCAGGGTCTCTCTGGGGTCACTCCCGGGTCGCTTTGGGGTCACTCCGGGGTAGTTCTGGGGTCACTCCGGGTTTGCTCTGGGGTCACTCCAGGGTAGCTCTGGGGTCACTCCAGGGTCGCTCTGGGGTCACTCCAGGGTAGTTCTGGGGTCACTCCAGGGTAGTTCTGGGGTCTCTCCGAGGTGGTTCAGGGGTCACTCCAGGGTAGTTCTAGGGTCGCTCTGGGGTCACTCCAGGGTAGTTCTAGGGTCGCTCTGGGGTAACTTCAGGGTAGCTCTGGGGTCACCCCAGGACGCTCTGGGGTCACTCCAGGGTAGTTCTGGGGTAACTCCGGGTGCTCTGGGGTCACTCCAAGGTATCTGTGGGGTCACCCCCAGGGTCGCTCTGGGGTCACTCCAGGGTAGTTCTGGGGTCACTAAGGGGTAGTTCTGGGGTCACTCAGGGGTAGTTCTGGGGTCACTCCGGGGGAGTTCTGGGGTCACTCCAGGGTAGTTCTGGGGTCTCTCCGAGGTGGTTCAGGGGTCAATCAAAGGTAGCTGTGGGGTAGTTCTGGGGTCACTCCAGGGTCGCTCTGGGGTCACTCTAGGGTAGTTCTGGGGCCACTCCAGGGTAGCTCTGGGGTCACTGCAGGGTCGCTCTGGGGTCACTGCGGGGTCACTCCAGGGTAGTTCTGGGGTCACTAAGGGGTAGTTCTGGGGTCACTCCAGGGTAGTTCTGGGGTTACTCCGGGTTCGCTCTTGGGTCACTCTAGGGTAGTTCTGGGGTAACTCCGGTTTGCTCTGGGGTCACTCCAAGGTAGTTCTGGGGTCACTCCGGGGTAGTTCTGGGGTCTCTCCGAGGTGGTTCAGGGGTCACTCCAGGGTAGTTCTGGGGTAACTCCGGTTTGCTCTGGGGTCACTCCGGGGTAGTTCTGGGGTCACTCTGGGGTAGTTCTAAGGTCACTCCGGGTTCGCTCTGGGGTCAATCCAGGGTAGTTCTGGGGTCACTCAGGGGGTCTCCGATTCTCACATTTGGGGTCACTCCGGGTTGAGAAGATGGGACACATGTGATGACATCACGGATCGGCCTGCACACACATTTCATAGTCATACCAGAGCCGGGACAACCTTCAATACTCAATGATCATGGCCGCCATCTTGAAGGGGGGGAGGGGCTCCGGGGCCTGAGAAGACTGATCATGGCATCCTGGAGGTGGCAGGCTGGCTTCCGTCTGAGGCTTTACACACAGGTGCTCATCCTCAGGAATCAGATATTCATATCCCAGTGTGTGGATGGTGACGGGACAGCGTCCTCCTGTCATATGTGTCCCCCCTCCCCCATGTCATATATACATTATACAGAAACATTTCCTTCAATTGCAGTATTAGATGAGACAAGGTGCCAGGCACACAATGTACACACAGGGAGCCATGCAGAGGGACATTGTGGGGTCATGGTTAGTACTGCCTGGGGTCCCCAAACCCGCCCCCGCTGTGTCTGTGCCCCCGAAAGGGCGACTCCGCTCAGAACGGACAGTGAGATTTAGGCTGGACGGCGCCATCATCTCCTCTCCAGATTACAGGGAATGCAGCAAGTGGACTCCCCAGGTCGGGGGCGGAGCCTGAACCTCCAGACTGTAGGCGGAGCTCTGGCTCTGATTTGCCATTGCTGGAACCTCGTGGGCGTGGTGAAGACTTTGATTTCCATTTTCTTTTGTGAAACTTTTTTTAACATTTTAACTTTAAATTTCAATTTTGCGATAAAAATTTATTTTTCATTTT
>NW_017309562.1:46748-47130 GCF_000935625.1 Nanorana parkeri
AGCGACCCCCCCCCCTGCCCCGCCCCCACAGTACTGACCAGTCCCCGCACACACAGCAGCCACAGCAGCAGCCAGAGCAGCCCGATCCCATTGAGAATGGCGCCCTCTGGTGGCTGTGCGGCGGTATTACAGGTTAGAAGGTGGCGCACTACCTTGTAGATTAGCTTTGGTCAAAGCGTCTTTGTTAGCCGAGGAACAAAAACAAAGCAGATGTTAGTACAGCAGTGAATCACGAGGTACCCCCAAAACCCATGCCCCGCACCCCTCAACAACCGCCAGCAGATGGCAGAGCAGCCGGCCAGTCCTGTGCACAAGCAAAGCTCACACTGCGCTGCCCTTTAAGAGGAGGGACCCCCCTGGAAACGCCCCCTGGATGACAGGA
>NW_017309562.1:54229-57359 GCF_000935625.1 Nanorana parkeri
CACCCCCCCTCCAGGGTATGAGTCACAGCGGGTACTCTCATACTCTCATCACCCGGAGTACCACCCTGCCAGTCACCTCCCATTATTCTGCATGGAGTGCTTTCACGGCTGCCAACACCTTACCTTAGGGCTCTTCCTGGCTTAGTCTGTGTATGGAAGTTCACGGGGCAGAGGAACTACATACCCGGTGCTGATATTTATTCATTAGAATCACGACAAATGGATAAAAACCAACTGAAAGCGGAACCCGGGGGGGGGGGGAAATAGTTGGAACATCTCTCATCTCTCAGTCTGGATCACGTACCCCTGTGAGGGAGACTTCCCCACTTCCTGCCCTGGTGACCGTCTAAAATCTCACCTCAATGGGGTCTACATGTAATACTTCATTCTAGCCACTAGATGGTGCCGTGGAGCACAGAAGATATATGTGGCCTTCCCTGAGCCCTTCAGCGCCATCTAGAGGCCAAAATACCGTATTACATCATATCATTACCTTCATCAAATATATTCAGAACGCTTATTGTGATTCGCAGGGCGAAGGGTCATGTGATCACAGACAACTATCAGAGGTGGGAACTGAGAGACTTTCCAGCTCTTCGGTGCTCATCTGGCAGACACGTTCAGTTTTCAGTTGATCACAATAGAAGAGGTTCCAATCAATCTAACCAATCAGATTCCAGCAGACACCCAGCCCCTCCCCCGGCCTACACTTTGAGCACTGTATACATTCAGAATCTGTCCGCTGCGCGGTCACCTGTACGATGGCGGGAGGTTCAAATGTAGAAACTGAGGAGCAAAAAAATACAAAATTCTGACAGGGGCCAAATATTCCCCCAAATTCCGGGAGTGACCGTCACACCCAATGGCAGCCGACTTCAAATATTCTGCAAGCTGAAAGGAACCAAAATCTACTGGAATGAGGCATTATGGGAAGACATGAAATGTCAGTGGATGAGGACTGCTGATCCATCACCGAAACTCCACCGCAACATTCATGGATTTCCTCCAGTAGTTTGTGTCTCTGCCCCTCCCACAATGGCGAGATTTCCCCCCAGTAGTTTGTGTCTCTGCCCCTCCCACAAGGGTGAGATTTCCCCCAGTAGTGTCTCTGCCCCTCCCACAATGGCGAGATTTCCCCCCAGTAGTTTGTGTCTCTGCCCCTCCCACAAGGGTGAGATTTCCCCCAGTAGTGTCTCTGCCCCTCCCACAATGGCGAGATTTCCCCCCAGTAGTTTGTGTCTCTGCCCCTCCCACAAGGGTGAGATTTCCCCCAGTAGTGTCTCTGCCCCTCCCACAATGGCGAGATTTCCCCCCAGTAGTTTGTGTCTCTGCCCCTCCCACAAGGGTGAGATTTCCCCCAGTAGTGTCTCTGCCCCTCCCACAATGGCGAGATTTCCCCCCAGTAGTTTGTGTCTCTGCCCCTCCCACAAGGGTGAGATTTCCCCCAGTAGTGTCTCTGCCCCTCCCACAATGGCGAGATTTCCCCCCAGTAGTTTGTGTCTCTGCCCCTCCCACAAGGGTGAGATTTCCCCCAGTAGTGTCTCTGCCCCTCCCACAATGGCGAGATTTCCCCCCAGTAGTTTGTGTCTCTGCCCCTCCCACAAGGGTGAGATTTCCCCCAGTAGTGTCTCTGCCCCTCCCACAATGGCGAGATTTCCCCCCAGTAGTTTGTGTCTCTGCCCCTCCCACAAGGGTGAGATTTCCCCCAGTAGTGTCTCTGCCCCTCCCACAATGGCGAGATTTCCCCCCAGTAGTTTGTGTCTCTGCCCCTCCCACAAGGGTGAGATTTCCCCCAGTAGTGTCTCTGCCCCTCCCACAATGGCGAGATTTCCCCCCAGTAGTTTGTGTCTCTGCCCCTCCCACAAGGGTGAGATTTCCCCCAGTAGTGTCTCTGCCCCTCCCACAATGGCGAGATTTCCCCCCAGTAGTTTGTGTCTCTGCCCCTCCCACAAGGGTGAGATTTCCCCCAGTAGTGTCTCTGCCCCTCCCACAATGGCGAGATTTCCCCCCAGTAGTTTGTGTCTCTGCCCCTCCCACAAGGGTGAGATTTCCCCCAGTAGTGTCTCTGCCCCTCCCACAATGGCGAGATTTCCCCCCAGTAGTTTGTGTCTCTGCCCCTCCCACAAGGGTGAGATTTCCCCCAGTAGTGTCTCTGCCCCTCCCACAATGGCGAGATTTCCCCCCAGTAGTTTGTGTCTCTGCCCCTCCCACAAGGGTGAGATTTCCCCCAGTAGTGTCTCTGCCCCTCCCACAATGGCGAGATTTCCCCCCAGTAGTTTGTGTCTCTGCCCCTCCCACAAGGGTGAGATTTCCCCCAGTAGTGTCTCTGCCCCTCCCACAATGGCGAGATTTCCCCCCAGTAGTTTGTGTCTCTGCCCCTCCCACAAGGGTGAGATTTCCCCCAGTAGTGTCTCTGCCCCTCCCACAATGGCGAGATTTCCCCCCAGTAGTTTGTGTCTCTGCCCCTCCCACAAGGGTGAGATTTCCCCCAGTAGTGTCTCTGCCCCTCCCACAATGGCGAGATTTCCCCCCAGTAGTTTGTGTCTCTGCCCCTCCCACAAGGGTGAGATTTCCCCCAGTAGTGTCTCTGCCCCTCCCACAATGGCGAGATTTCCCCCCAGTAGTTTGTGTCTCTGCCCCTCCCACAAGGGTGAGATTTCCCCCAGTAGTGTCTCTGCCCCTCCCACAATGGCGAGATTTCCCCCCAGTAGTTTGTGTCTCTGCCCCTCCCACAAGGGTGAGATTTCCCCCAGTAGTGTCTCTGCCCCTCCCACAATGGCGAGATTTCCCCCCAGTAGTTTGTGTCTCTGCCCCTCCCACAAGGGTGAGATTTCCCCCAGTAGTGTCTCTGCCCCTCCCACAATGGCGAGATTTCCCCCCAGTAGTTTGTGTCTCTGCCCCTCCCACAAGGGTGAGATTTCCCCCAGTAGTGTCTCTGCCCCTCCCACAATGGCGAGATTTCCCCCCAGTAGTTTGTGTCTCTGCCCCTCCCACAAGGGTGAGATTTCCCCCAGTAGTGTCTCTGCCCCTCCCACAATGGTGAAGAGCCGATGGGTGGTGTAATGGTTTCAGGGATTCCCGGTCGGGATATGATGACATTCAGAAGTAAAATTGTAAAATTGTGCAGATG
>NW_017309562.1:57446-58270 GCF_000935625.1 Nanorana parkeri
TTAGGTCACATGACACAAATCATTAATATTGTGCAAACTATCGGCTGAAAATGTTTCTCAGTATTTGGCGGGAAGTCTTCACAATAAAGAACATTGTATACATTGTATATAGTGTGGCCCCGCCTCCCTGGCCTCTTCCACAAGGCAATGATGGCGGCTGGTTTGTCATTCAGGAATCTGATGTGGAGGTCGGGAGGGTCAGCAGTGCTCGGGGTCTCTGCACTGTGATGGAGGAGGAGGAGGATGAAGGTGAAGAGGATCAGAGTGAAGGAGGGTGACGGGGTGGAGATGCAGGAGAGGGGGGCAGATGGGAACGTGATGGAGGCATCAAGGGGTGAGATGAGGGGCTCCCAGACACTAGCGTTGCCCTCGATGGAGACAGAGGGGTAATGCGGCTTTGTACCTTCACATCCACGCTCAATCTGCCCGCTGCGGTGCAAGGCGTCATTGATCAAGTCCGGGAGGCGGCCATTGAGGTCCACAGAGGCCAAGCAGCCTTGGAAGCCTTCCCGGGAGGCCACCAGTTTCGGTAAGGGCCCCTGCGGCAATCCGGCGACGTACAGGTCACCTGCAGGAACACAGACATTAAAGGGGAACTCCGGCCAGACAGCACTCACCTGCAACACAGTAACAACATCAGGCCAAGCACATCAACCCGGCAAAGCTGTCCGGCAGTCCGTGTAACTGCCCCCCCCCTCCTCTCCCAGTGAGTCCCGGTGTCTCCCCTCCCGGTGTCTCCCCTCCCAGTGTCTCCTCTCCCGGTGTCTCCTCTCCCAGTGTCTCCCCTCCCGGTGTCTCCCCTCCCGGTGCCTCCCCTCCCAGTG
>NW_017309563.1:0-272 GCF_000935625.1 Nanorana parkeri
AGATGACGGACTGCAGCTCATCACTGTAATGTTTCAGCTCGGTGAATCTCCTGTGACACGGGGAACAATAACAACACGGACCGTTATGTGTCATCCCCCCACACAGCAATCCTCCATATCACACCAACAATGGCCGCCGCACGTCAATGACAGAGATAAAACTTTATTACTCCAAGCATTGAACACAGAAGGTTCCTCCAGACTCCTCACTCCGCATTTCACACAAAGAGGGCTCAGTGTCAGACCGATCCCCCTCCACCATTCACCACCCC
>NW_017309563.1:1524-2384 GCF_000935625.1 Nanorana parkeri
TACCAGGCCCGGCTGCCAATGCTGGATCTCTATGACCGATCCCCCTCCACCATTCACTACCCCCCCAGTGACCATATCCCGGTACCAGGCCCGAGCATTTTATACCGGTCATCACAAAAGGGAAGCAGCCGACATCCCCCATCCAGCTCAGGGAATTGACGCCCCTCCCGGTACACTACAATGAGAACACCCCGGAAGGGGCCCGGCATCCCCTCCCCCGCAGCATGTGATTAATGAGACATTGCAGCCAATCACTGCAGGCGACACTCACTTGTCCGGGTTCTTCACGCGGAACGTGGCGTTCAGCGCCTTCAGCCTGGAGTCGGTCTGCGAACGCAGAAGGTGAAATGATCAGCAGATTGTATAGAGCAGGGGCAGTCTAACTTCAGCCCCCCGGCTGCGGCGAAACTACAAATCCCATCATCTCTCTGCCTCTGCGAGTCGTATCTGTAGCTGTCAGAGTGGTGCAATGCCTTATGGGATTTGTAGTTTCACCACAGCTGGTGATCTCCGGTGTAATGAGCAATCACCTTTACTTGCAGCGCGGCCTCATTCGCAGCCTCCTTCCAGCCGTTCTCCTGGAAATAAAACCAGAGAGACACTAAACGTCGACAATAATACATAGAGGAGGTCTGATGGGGGCAGATCCGGGCCCCGGGCCCCCCCAGGGACCACGTCTATGAGGGATCGCAATTATCTGGTGGTAGGAGACCGAAATCAACCGGAATTTCCAATTAATAAAGCTGAACTCCACGAAAGTCCAAAACTACCCTTGCAGTACGCCCCCCGACCCTCCCCCCACAAGGGTCCTTGCAGTACTCCCCGGACCCTGCCCTCCCCCCACCCTCCCCCCACGAGGG
>NW_017309563.1:5729-8634 GCF_000935625.1 Nanorana parkeri
AAGGGTTATTGATGAAGGGTTATGTAGTATTACCTACCTTATCCCTCACCCCGCCGGCTCCTCCACTCCACGTGACCAGTGAAGCCGCTTCTCTCTGGCACTCTGTAGGACCGGCAGTCCTGCTTTGCGAGGACACAGATGGCTCGGAGTGTCGGAGGTAAGAGGGGAGCGCCCCCTGCTGGGGGAACGAGGGATAAGGTAAGTAAAGCCGCTTTTTAATTGCACCCCTCGCATCTAAATCCACGGGGAGCCGCAACTGCAAGGGTAGTTATTCATTTTTCCCGGTGAGCCAAAACCTTTTACTGTTCCGGATGGCGGGGGCAAGGGTTCGAACCCCTGCCAAGTTTTTACTGCTACCTGGGGTTCCTTTACAGAGATGACCATACAGGAAGTGAAGTAAAATCTCCAACAGAGACACAGGAAGTGATAAAAAATCTGACCCGGGGCTCTCGCCTCACCCTACTCTACTGAAGGAAAGCATTGACATTTACATTCCGCTCTGTGTTGATGCTGCAGATTTCCCCTCACTTCCTGTCTGATAAAACATGGTCAGCAGGACAGGAAGTGAGGGGGAAATCTCTGGATATCAGTAAAAACATCGCAGAGGTAACAGCCCTCCCCCACACCGATCCCCGGTGCTCCCCTCTATGCGGCTCCAGTTTGGGGGTGCCGGCCGTACCTGGGTGAGGAAGGTGGTGAAGAGTTTATCATGAGAGAGGACGGGATGAGCCGCCACGCGCAGCAGGAAGTTCTCCAGGCCGATCCGTCTCCTCTCCACAAAGTCCGGATCCATGTTATCGGCGGACAGCTTGTGCCACACAAATTCTGCCTGTGCCGAGAGAAAGAGGAGAGGCAGAGGACGGGGCGCACAGCCCCAACCCCCCCCCCCATAGCACAATGCACATGAACAGAACCGGGAACGCGCTCCCTGCGCACGCCGAGACTCAGGGGGCCGATCATCATAATATACTCATCCAATAAAAACTGACTGCACACGGCGGCAAAGACCGGGACCAATCACAGGTCTGTTCTCTCTTCTGGTTGAATGTTCCTCATATATTACGGGCGGCACCGACCCGGGAAATTCCGCATTGCGGCCACTAGATGGCGCTGAGGATCATAGAGGAGAAATCCTTCAAGAGATACAATGTAACCATTCCAGGAAACTGGAGGAAATGTCACCACCGATACCAATACTAGGGATCCACCGATACCAATACTGGGGATCCACCGATACCAATACTAGGGATCCACCGATACCAATACTAGGGATCCACCGATACCAATACTGGGGATCCACCGATACCAATACTAGGGATCCACCGATACCAATACTAGGGATCCACCGATACCAATACTAGGGATCCACCGATACCAATACTAGTTATCGGTATTGGTGCTGATACCGAGTATTTGGACGGGTACTTGTACTCACCCAAATGCTCCGATGCCTAGCCCGATACCAGAACTTCCAGTATCAGAAAGGTGTGTGGCAAGTCATTACGCACCGCCTGGCTTCCTGATTGGCCGTGAAGCCGGCTCCATGCTACCTCGTCACCATGGAGCTAGCTTCTCGGCCAATCAGGAAGCCCGGGGGGCGGGTAATGACTCACCACATGGCTTCCTGATTGGCCGAGAAGCTAGCTCCATGGTGACGAGGGAGCATGGAACCGGCTTCCCGGCCAATCAGGAAGCCCGGGGGGCGGGTAATGACTCACCACATGGCTTCCTGATTGGCCGAGAAGCTAGCTCCATGGTGACGAGGGAGCATGGAACCGGCTTCCCGGCCAATCAGGAAGCCCGGGGGGCGGGTAATGACTCACCACATGGCTTCCTGATTGGCCGAGAAGCTAGCTCCATGGTGACGAGGGAGCATGGAACCGGCTTCCCGGCCAATCAGGAAGCCGTGGGTGGCGAGTCATTACACGCCGCCCGGCTTCCTTAAAGGGACCTCCGGTATTGGTATCGGCAAGTACTGCAAAAAAAAAATATTGGTACTTGTACTCGATACCGAAAAACGGGTATCGGCGAATCCCGAATTGCTACGATGTGGATCTGGTGACTTTCATTTGCCGAATCCCTCCGGGGACCGCCCACTGACACTCATCTGTAACATACGAGGACCAAGAATCTTTGCTGGAGATCTGGGAGGACGTAGAGCAGAGTGCGGGGGAGGGGGGCATTCCGAGTGTTCCGTGTTACCATGTGGTCACACCTATCACCTCATATGATACATGTATGTAGGCGGATCAGACGGTCAGCGTTTTGGCACAATGCAGGGGAGGCAGAACCGGCTGCACTCGGCTCATCCATACCGCGGGGATCACATGGTGTCCAATCAGAGAAGACGATTATTATAAAACAAAGTATCTCCTCCGATGGCAGAACGTGCCGCGCTCTGACGGACACACGTACCCTTTTCTCCGGCAGCGGAGGGACCACCACGAAGGGATAGGCGACGGTCAGGTGGTTCCGCAGCAGCTCGAACTCGCTGTACCGCCTCCAGAGGGACTCCAGTGAATTCTGCCCATCGGGGGGACTCTCCAGGGACCTGAAACAAACATTCCCAGTTACAGGACAACCAACACGGCCAAAACCCGGCACCCAGAGGGGGGAACATGGTGCCGGGACCAATGACATCTCAGCCAAAGGTGCCGCCAGACTCAGCATTGTGTGCCGATGTCCTAATGGGGTCATTGTATGCTATGTACATGGGGGGAGGGGCACCAAATCACCACCCGTGCTGCTACCGGGCGTTCCGACAGGGGAGAAGAAATGTCCCGGCCCGTGGCTCCCATTCTATGCTGCGCTGGAAGTGACAACGCAGGACTGGAATCCCTCCGACACAGACAACGCACCACCAGGAGGATCGGGGAGTGCCGGACGGTGCGTGTCCCCCCCCCCC
>NW_017309563.1:8807-10177 GCF_000935625.1 Nanorana parkeri
AGGGGCCGCCGCGGGGTGCGGGACCCCCCCCCCCCCTCACCTGGTCTCTATCAGATACGCCGTGTAGGTTTCCTGCATGTTCCCCGCGTTCTTCCCCGTGCGTTTCTCCGCCTCCGACACGCCGATCTCCATCTTCCTCAGTAAACATTCCTCGTCCGTCACCTGAACAGGAAACACACAGAGGACCCGAGAGCCGATCACATCAACGGACACGTCACGTGAAGAGCCGATCACATCAACGGACACGTCACGTGAAGAGCCGATCACATCAACGGACACGTCACGTGAAGAGCCGATCACATCAACGGACACGTCACGTGAAGAGCCGATCACATCAACGGACACGTCACACTATATCACATGGAGGATGACATAGGCTGCACTGTGTACGGGTGGGGGAGGGGCAGTGATACCTCCGGCGGGCTCGCCAGCTCCTCCTCCGCACCGAACAGGCCGGTGGGCTCCTCCTCTCCGCTCATCTCGGTGGAATAGCGCCCGCTTCCGCCCTTCTACTGCCCCGTGATCACTTCCGGCACTGAACTCCTCCCCATGTACCGTAGGCACCGCCCACACTAAAATGTGACAAGAGTCCCGCCCACGCTGCACAAACAACACCGCCCTCCCTGACCTTACACCGCCCACTCCTGACCTTGGCCCGACCACCCCTCTCAGAGGCAAGTAGCCGACCCGCCCATACCTGCTCGCTCCCGTACGTGTCCCCGACTCTTAGAGTGCGCAATGCGCATGTGCAGTGCGCAGTCCCGCTCATCAGGCTGACAGGTCACCTGATGTAGCACACTGAGCCCCGCCCTCTCTGGTCATCCTCCATCGTAGAGGAGGGATTGCTGTGCCTGGTGGGAGTTGTGCCCGATCACAGCCGATGGGCGGAGTGTGTGTAGTTCTCCTGTCAGATCACACTGGATGAGTGCAGCAAATCCCTGCCGATCCTGCCAGAAATCCTGAGCTGTCCCTGCACAATGCTGTGCAATATCTGCCCTGACTAGTGGGGTCTGGGGACTAAAGACCCCCCTCATATAATAGAGCAGAGGGGGAGGTGTTTTGTAGTCCTGCCCTAGGTTGACAACGCTATATACAGTGCAGTAAATGTTGTCACCCTAGGACAGGAAGTGTGACACTGGCAGAATCACCAGATAGAAATAAAACAGCCGCCTCATCTAAGGACAGGAGGGGCCCCGTATACCGCCTGCAGGAAATACATCACCGAGGCCCCCTATACCGCCGCAGGAAATACATCACCGAGGCCCCCTATACCGCCGCAGGAAATACATCACCGAGGCCCCCTATACCGCCGCAGGAAATACATCACCAGGGCCCTGTATACCGTCGCAGGAAATACATCACCGGGGCCC
>NW_017309563.1:15395-19143 GCF_000935625.1 Nanorana parkeri
GGGGGCATTAGAGTGTAAGCTCCTCTGTACAGAGACTGATGTGACTGTGGGGGGAGGGGGCATTAGAGTGTAAGCTCCTCTGTACAGAGACTGATGTGACTGTGGGGGGAGGGGGCATTAGAGTGTAAGCTCCTCTGTACAGAGACTGATGTGACTGTGGGGGGAGGGGGCATTAGAGTGTAAGCTCCTCTGTACAGAGACTGATGTGACTGTGGGGGGAGGGGGCATTAGAGTGTAAGCTCCTCTGTACAGAGAGTGATGTGACTGTGGGGGGAGGGGACATTAGAGTGTAAGCTCCTCTGTACAGAGACTGATGTGACTGTGGGGGATGGGGCATTAGAGTGTAAGCTCCTCTGTACAGAGACTGATGTGACTGGCTCAGTGTTCTCTGTACAGCGCTGCGGTATATGTCAGCGCTATATCTATATCACATGGAGGATGACATAGGCTGCACTGTGTACGGGTGGGGGAGGGGCAGTGATACCTCCGGCGGGCTCGCCAGCTCCTCCTCCGCACCGAACAGGCCGGTGGGCTCCTCCTCTCCGCTCATCTCGGTGGAATAGCGCCCGCTTCCGCCCTTCTACTGCCCCGTGATCACTTCCGGCACTGAACTCCTCCCCATGTACCGTAGGCACCGCCCACACTAAAATGTGACAAGAGTCCCGCCCACGCTGCACAAACAACACCGCCCTCCCTGACCTTACACCGCCCACTCCTGACCTTGGCCCGACCACCCCTCTCAGAGGCAAGTAGCCGACCCGCCCATACCTGCTCGCTCCCGTACGTGTCCCCGACTCTTAGAGTGCGCAATGCGCATGTGCAGTGCGCAGTCCCGCTCATCAGGCTGACAGGTCACCTGATGTAGCACACTGAGCACCGCCCTCTCTGGTCATCCTCCATCGTAGAGGAGGGATTGCTGTGCCTGGTGGGAGTTGTGCCCGATCACAGCCGATGGGCGGAGTGTGTGTAGTTCTCCTGTCAGATCACACTGGATGAGTGCAGCAAATCCCTGCCGATCCTGCCAGAAATCCTGAGCTGTCCCTGCACAATGCTGTGCAATATCTGCCCTGACTAGTGGGGTCTGGGGACTAAAGACCCCCCTCATATAATAGAGCAGAGGGGGAGGTGTTTTGTAGTCCTGCCCTAGGTTGACAACGCTATATACAGTGCAGTAAATGTTGTCACCCTAGGACAGGAAGTGTGACACTGGCAGAATCACCAGATAGAAATAAAACAGCCGCCTCATCTAAGGACAGGAGGGGCCCCGTATACCAGCCCCCTATACCGCCGCAGGAAATACATCACCGAGGCCCCCTATACCGCCGCAGGAAATACATCACCGAGGCCCCCTATACCGCCGCAGGAAATACATCACCAGGGCCCTGTATACCGTCGCAGGAAATACATCACCGGGGCCCCGTATACCGCCGCAGGAAATACATCACCGGGGCCCCGTATACCGCCGCAGGAAATACATCACCAAAGCACCGTATACCACCGCAGGAAATACATCACCGGGGGCCCCCTATACCGCCGCAGGAAATACATCCCCGGGGCCCCGTATACCGCCGCAGGAAATACATCACTAGGGCCCCGTATCCCGCCGCAGGAAATACATCACCGGGGCCCCGTATACCACCGCAGGAAATACATCAAGGGGGCCCCGTATACCGCCGCAGGAAATACATCACTGAGGCCCCGTATACCGCCGCAGGAAATACATCACCGGGGGGCCCTGCATACCCCGAGATCCGCTGTGCCCGTCTAAACTCCTCCCCCTTCTCTGAAGACAGGAAGTGATGTTTAGGGATGGACTCGGAGTCGAGCAACGAGATCAACTCGAACATCGGCAGTTCCTGTGTTTGGCGAACCGCAGAGCGCTTTGTGGGCCCTGATTGGCTAAAGCCTTGCACCTGACCACAGGTGACCAGAGGTCACAGGTCATGTGCAAGACTCTGCCCAATCATGGCTCACCTGTCAGGTGCCGTACAACTGTCAAGAGTTACAAGTACCCTGATGTGAATAAGCCCCTCCTGCCCGCACCCCCACAACCAACTCCCCCTTGTCCCAATCGGCACGGGAACAAGGTGCTTTTCCAGGGGTGACCCTCCCAGTGCTGAGAGCATGTGACCTGGTATGGGAGGGAGGTGTGGTGCTCGCTTGTCCCTCCCCTTTCCTGCCCTGCCAGGCCCATGGAATTTAAGGGGGGACCCCACTTTTTCCCCCCTATTTTTGGGGGTGGGGTTCCTCATTATTATACAGGATTACAGTGTGCGCAGCGCTGTACAATGTAAGGAAGACGTCACAAGACAAGATGGTAAGGACGGCCCTGCCCCTGAGGGCTTACAATCTCAAAGGGGAGGGGCCAGTGATTGAAATTCCTGCCAGAACTTAAGGGCCCGGCATGACTTTGAGGGAACCCCACGCTTTTTTTTTCCTTTAGAAATGTGAGTTTTGCTGCAGCAGGTTCTACACATCGTACAGATCCCCCCACTTCACAGGAGAGTTCCGGATTCCTCAGCTCGTGTCACCGATCAGCCACATGAGGATGCATGGAACCAGTGAAAACGGGGCGCTGTATTCGACTCGTCGGATTGGGACCGGGTGCAGAGGCTCCGATGAAGCTGCTCTGAACATAAACAGGGCACTCCTTATAACGGGGACCCGGGAAATGAAGATCGACGTGTAATGAGAGCGCCATGGAGGCCGACGTCCTTCAATATTCGCTCATAACAGGAGGGAGCCGACGCGTTTCGGGGATGGAAGACCTCCCCCTCTTCAGGGGTGTAGAAATAAATGGGAGGAGTCTCTCTCTTCGATGACTTTTGTAACATTCACACACCGTGAATCTTGTCTTAGAGAGAAGGCAGCACTGGGGAGCCGGGGGAATGCCGGGGACCAGCTGCCACCTCAGTCCTGAGACTTCTAGGAAGTTGTACTGTGAGGTCACAGAGGAAGAACTGACCCAATTCCTGACCCGATTCTTGGCTGACATGAGAAGGACAAATGAATGATACCGGTACAGAGAGAAACATGGAGGCCACCACCTGGGATATCTCCCCGGTACCGCTGGTTGCCTGGCTGCCTCTGGACTGGAACTGGCGGGGTGCGGACCCCGATTGGAATGACCGCCAGCCAACTAGCGTTTCAAGCAGGACCGGTCATCCTTGGCCACTCCCACATCTCCCTCACGTTTCCCGTCATGTGACTGAAGATATTTAAGGTCAGCGGTCTCAAAGTACCGGCCCTCTGGCCAATTGCGGCCCGCGAGCCGGTACTTTGTGGCCCCGCAGCCAGCTCACAAGTCAGGTACGTGGTCACGGACGTGGTCACGGACGGTGTACCCGACTTGCGGGAGCGGCTACACCGGCACAGACCGCGGAGGCGGCTCCTCTGTGCCGGCACCAGGATCCTTTCGGCTCTGAAATCCTTCGCTGACCGAAAAGGATTGATTAGCAAGGTCTGCAGCAGACGTTACCAATCAATAACGCATCGTGCCGCCTAACAGCCTCCTCCCTGCAAAAATCCCTAATCTGGCGTTTACAAGCGGCCGCTGTCACCCATTCGAGTTAAAGGAGAACTATGAGGGGGGAGGGGGAGGGGGGGGTGCTTGTCACTCACCTCATAGTTCTAGCCGACCTGTGACAATGAGACTGTCACAGGTCGGCTCAGTAGATCGGGAGGTGAGCGAACACATACCGGCGTTCGCTCACCTCTCGATCCTGTCACGGCTCTCTGCCGTGACAGG
>NW_017309563.1:21653-24364 GCF_000935625.1 Nanorana parkeri
CTCATAGTTCTAGCCGACCTGTGACAATGAGACTGTCACAGGTCGGCTCAGTAGATCGGGAGGTGAGCGAACACATACCGGCGTTCGCTCACCTCTCGATCCTGTCACGGCTCTCTGCCGTGACAGGGGGAGGGGCTGGATTCCCCCCTCACCGCTCCGATCTGGCGGAACGGATGGGGGAGGGGGGCGGGTACAGCTGGCTCTGCCTCTAGATAGGCGGAGCCAGCTGTCACTCACGCAGCTGGGCGGATCCCGTCATCTAAATCGGGATCCGTCCCGGCTGCGGCGTCTCGGTATACCGCGAGCTGTAGCTCCCTATATACTGAGCCTAGGGTGACGGGAGGACGCTAGTTTGTGTCCCCCCGTCACCCCAAGGAGAACTATGGGGGAAAAGCTTTAACCCCCCATAGTTCTCCTTTAAGATCAGTGGTCTCAAAGTAGCGGCCCGCTGGCCAATTGCGGCCCGTGAGCCGATACTTTGTGGCCCGCAGCCAGCTCACAAGTCAGGTACGTGGTCACGGACGGTGTACCTGACTTGTAGGAGCAGCTACACGGTCTGCATCTGTGTCGGATGAAGACCGTGGAGGCTGCTCCTCTGTGCCGGCACCCGGATCCTTACGGCCAGACCTTGCCAATCAATAACGGATCGCGCCGCCTCCTCCCTGCAAAAAGGTACGCAGGAGAGGGGGCTCTCTATGTTACTTCATATGTGGGGGCGTGCGGGGTGGGGGGCAGAAACTGGGATTGTTTTTTTATATGGGGGGAGGAGTGTATTATTATATTTCTGCAGAGGTAGTATTTTTTTTATGTGTATGGTGAGGGGAGCGTATTAGGCTCCATTCACACCTGTATCTTTACATGCGATTAGGGATTTCTGCGTCAGGAACTTGCGTTTTCCTGCAGCAGGAATCCCTAATCTGGTGTTTACAAGCGGCGGCCGATGTCACCCATTCGAGGTTATGATCAGGTGACAGCAGCCGCATGTAAACGCCTGCACACCGCATGTAATGATACGTGATAGGATTACATGCGGTTAGGAATCCATCACTCTCCCTGGACGTATCGAGTTGTGCGTCCAGGGAAGAGTGTTTTCTAACCGCATGTAATCCTATCACGTATCGTTACATGCGGTGGGCGGGCGTTTACATGCGGCTGCTGTCACCTGGTCATAACCTCGAATGGGTGACAGCGGCCGCCGCTTGTAAACACCAGATTAGGGATTCCTGCTGCAGGAAAACGCAAGTTCCTGACGCAGAAATCCCTAATCACACCTAAACCTACAGATATGAATGGGGCCGTATTGTGTGTATCGGGCCCCGTAGTACCAAACCGGATATAATTACATTTTTTTTAAAGTCTGAAAATTGGCGAGCGGCCCCCATGGGGGGAAAAAAATTGTCGAGTGGCCCCTGAGGGAATTGAGTTTGAGACCCCTGCTCAAGGTTGTATTGTCCACAGAGGCGACCCGAGGCCGGGTGTCACCCGGAGCGGTTACCGGGTGTCACCCCGCCGAGACGTCACCGCGCATTCGCGGCGATCTTCTGATACCTGCCGGCGGCCATCTTGGTGATGGACGGCGGCAGAGAGAGGAGGGGACAGTCACCCGGGTCCCCTCCTGTCTCCTGATACTGTCGGGCGTTCGGTCCATGACTGACTTTTCAGAAGGGGGTGACACCAGAATGACTGCCAGTCACTTTGGTGTCACCCCTCCAATGGTGTCACCCGGGTGCGGGTCGAACCCCCTTGTGACGCCACTGGTTGTCCATATGAAGTATGCAGATGACTTCTATTAGGCCATCTTTGTCCTCTGATCACCGGGGGGAGGTACGAGATGGGGAAAGCATTGGTAGCTGGACGGAGCAACATGTTCTCACCTTCCCTTCACTCCCCCAGCACTCTGTTCAGCCCCCCGGGGCCTGAGGAGAGGCCGCTCTGTGGAGGCCACACAGGGCAGAGGACTCTCCTCCACAGGACAGTGTTGTGTTGGTGGTCCCCAGACTGCCGCGTCAGTGTCTCACTCTGAGGATGAAGATGACGGTCACGGACTTTGTGCCAGATACGTCAGCAATGGCAGCTCCCACATGTCTCTCCTTGCAGGGGTCTTCTATGGACTTGGTTTGCTCTATTTGTGCCAATCACACAACACTGGCGGAGTCAGATGCACGGCATTAGCAATGGTAAAACTTTATTGATCCAGACAACACACACAGAAGGTCCGCCCAGACCCTCCTCACGCTGATGCGTTTTGCCCAGCATTGTAGAGGTCCTTCAAGTAAACCGTTGATGGGTGAAATGCATCGGTATTAGGAGGGTCTGGGCGGACCTTCTGTGTGTGTTGTCTGGAACAATAAAGTTTTACAATTGCTGATGCCATCGGACACCTGGCTTTCTCGTTGGAACGAGCATGAGCTCCATATGGCAGGTACTGGTCTCCGCGGATGAGGGCGGAACGCGGACCTGGATCGTTGACTTCCTCCTTTCAGTGCGTTTTGGGCCTTGAAGTGCACACAGACTGATCTTCCCGTAAGGGAGGCCTCAGCAGTGTCTGTTGGGTTAACGCATGGCAACGCACAATCCGCAGTGCATCGCGGCGCCCTTCCTTTCAATGTCACCCCGACGCACCTTTCCAGACACCCGACACGTAGATAGGACCCCTCTGCACATTGGGGGGGGGGGGCACTTCCCCTCCCGGGGATTTGGGTCATCCATTC
>NW_017309563.1:24603-31006 GCF_000935625.1 Nanorana parkeri
CTCTCCCGGTGATTTGGGTCATCCATTCTATGCACCCGGATGGCGGGAAGGGGCCCTATCCTCCACGTCCAGCAATTCTCTTCTCCCGCAGGCCGGAGATCTCCCAGTGACGCCGGCTTTCCTTCTTTGTCTCCATTAGTAGCGATGGCCGCCGCCTACCGCAACACCATGACCAACGTCTGCAAATGGTGCGACAACTCCAACCCCATCTGTGACGGCGCCGTCTGCTTCACCAACTGCAGCCTGAGCTCATACTGCGACAGCGTCGAGGAGATCTGCGTCACCGTCTGGTAAGGGCCAGGGACCTGCTACCAAGGATAGAGGGGCTGATAGCCAAATACAATGTGACATCACAATGTGAGGGGGCGGAGACAAGACCAGTCACCCTGCACAAGGAGAGAGAGCAGTCGTGACTGGTCTTTATTACAGGAGGGGGCGGAGACAAGACCAGCCACACTGCACATAGAGAGAGAGCAGCAGTGAGCTGTCTTTATTACAGGAGGGGGCGGAGACAAGACCGGTCACCCTGTACAAGGAGAGAGAGCAGCAGTGAGCGGTCTTTATTACAGGAGGGGGCGGAGACAAGACCGGTCACCCTGTACAAGGAGAGAGAGCAGCAGTGAGCGGTCTTTATTACAGGACGGGGCGGAGACAAGACCAGTCACCATGCACATGGAGAGAGAGCAGCAGTGACCGGCCTTTATTACAGTGTTGTTTTTCGGCATAACTTTGTAGCAATGTGCCCGTTATATAATGATCTGAGTTATTGATTGGTAATAATCGCTGACAGAACACCGGCACTTCCTGTCACCTGTGATCGGATATATGTTGTGTCCTATTTGCAGGAAGCAGGATAATGACAGCGTGCGGGTCACGTCTCTGTGCCATCACCCTCTCCTCCCATTGGAGAACGTCCTGGTGCCCAGTTATAATTCGGTCAGATGTGTGATGCAGGCGATGCCCTCGGAGACCGGCCGTCTGTACGTCTGCGGCTGTGTGAACGAGCAGGAGTGCAACGACAAACTCATCTTCTACAACACGTCGGATGGTAAGGGCTCCGCGGGGGTGGAGCTACTCTGGGCCCGGCCTCTGAGCAAAGTCAGATTGAAGTGCATTATCCAATGGCCACCAATCAGGACTCGTATCACTGATCTGTGGACAGGAATCTGATACGTTTCCGGAGTGACAACACTTCATCATAATTAAGATCCATGTTCATCCCTCTCCTCCTCCTCATCATCATCCTCCTCCTCCTCCCCCCTCCTCATCATCCTCCTACTCCTCCTCCTCCCTCCTCATCATCCTCCTCCTCCTCCCTCCCTCCTCCTCCTCCCCCCTCCCTCCTCCTCATCATCCTCATCATTTTGTTTATTCTGTGCCAGGAAAGATTCCATACACAGTAACCAATAGACACCCATGAGGATAGACGTACGGGATCCATCTAGCGTGTCACTGACCTGGAACAAGCATGCAGCCAGTGATGTCTGAACATGATAATGTCCCTGCATGCTTGTTCCAGGGGACTGGCAGTAAGGATCGGGATGTCAGATTTCTGCACACTCAGAATTCCTCCTCCATACATTTCTATACATACAGGTTCTCTTTACTGTCCACAAATTTCCAGCCAATAAGCCCGGCTCCCTCCACACACATTACAGTTACGGGTGGACTGAGTCACTGCAGAATCCTCGGGGGGAGTTCACAGCTCGCCCAACCTGCCCCCGAAGAGTCTCACTCCTCCTGCTACATTCTTAACAAATAAAAGGGAATTTCATCGAAATGTGAAACTGATAACTCAGGAGCTGAGCCTCCCCCATCCCCCCTGTACCCCCTGTTCCCTGAGACCATCTCTGCTGCCCCTGTTCCCTGAGCCTCCCATCTCCACTGCCTCGTATTACCCGAGCCTCCCATCTGCGTTGCCCCCCTGTTTCCTGAGCCTCCCATCCTCCCTGCCCTCTGAGCCTTCTATATTCACTGATACCCTGCTTCATGAGCCCCCTGTCCGCCCCCCCCCCCCTTCCCCCTGAGCCCCCCATCCTTTTTTGTCTCCCTGCTCCCCAAGGCCCCTGTCCTTACTCCCCCCTGCTTTATGAGCCTCCCACGCTCCCTTCTCACTGATCCCCCCCTGTCCACCCTGCACCCCCTTCTCTCTGAGCCTCCTGCCCCACTGCTTCTTGTGCCTCCCATCCTCCCTGATTATTGAGCCTCCCTCCTCGCTGCCCCCCTATTTATTTTGGCAGAGGCTCTGGGAAGGCCAAGCTGCATTTCTATAAATAGAGGACATGAGAGGAGGGAGCGCCGAGTAAAAAAACAAAACTGCAGATCTGTCGGAACTCCATCCGAAAAACTCCACATATATGTGAAACCTCAAATACCCCGTCCGTGGTGTCACCGGGGCAGGAAGGCAGGAACATTGCCAGAAGTTCTCACCCTTCCCCCACTACACTACAAATGTGTTCTTGTTTATGTGTCTCCATTGTGGAGATTTGCCATCACTTCCTGTGCTGACAGGAAGTGAAGGAAGATCTCCCTGATGGGGGGCAAAGACATCGGTTGAAATCTGACGGAGGCTCCAGAATGAGAACTTTTCCCTGAATTTGGAACGATGAAATCTTATTGGTTCTGTCCTCCACAGGATACGCCGTGCTGCACAGCCGGGAGGCTCTTCCTGTGGCCGCCATCAGCCTGCTCCCCCCTCTTCTGCTGGCCGTCATGATCGCTGTCCTGTTCTACCTTTACCGCACCCAGAGACTGAGGAAGAGGAGCAAATTGTGGGCGGAGAAGGCCGGGAATGGCACCAGCGTGCCGCTGCACAGCAGGAAGGCCAAGTTCAGCTATAGGTTGTCCTCCTCGCTGACCGCCGGCTCTCAGGGGGAGATGAGTACCGCCTGTGCCAACAGCATCAACCACAACACCGAGCTGCTGCCCATCGAGCTCGATCAACGCGTCGGCAAAGGCCGGTTCGCCGAAGTGTGGAGAGCCAAACTGAAGCACACCGCCTCCGGCCACCATGAGATCGTAGCGGTGAAGATCTTCCCCTTCCAGGAATATTTGTCCTGGAGGTACGAGAGACACATTTTCACCGACGCCGACCTGAAACACGAGAACGTCCTCCAGTTCATCACCTCCGAGGAGCGAATGAGCAGTCTGCAGAAAGACTATTGGATCATCACGGCCTACCACGCCCGGGGCAACCTGAAGGACCACCTGACCCATCACGTCCTGAGCTGGCCCGCCTTGTTAAAGATGGCGGGATCCATTGTCAATGGCGTGGCCCATCTGCACAGTGATTACACTCCATGCGGGACAGCCAAGATCGCCATTGCTCACCGGGATATCAAAAGTACCAACATCCTGGTGAAAAGTGACTCGACGTGTGCGCTGTGCGACTTCGGCATTGCGCTGAGACTCGACCCCTCGCTCACCGTAGATGACTTTGCCAACAGCGGGCAGGTGAGTCTCTGGGAGTCAGGAGGTGGATCTCCTTCCAGCACAGACGGTCAGACAACTCGATGGGTTAGGGTCTTTATCGGATATGGTAGAAATATGTAACCAAGGGGCAGTCTCTAGGTTTCTGGTTGGTGGAGACCGGGGGGGAAGTCTCTTGGTTTCTAGTTGGTGGAGACCAGGGGGCAGACTCTGGGTTGCTAGTTGGTGGAGACCGGGGGGCAGTAGACAGGGGGGCAGTCTCTAGTTGGAGGAGACAGGGGTGTAGTCTCTAGGTTTCTAGTTGGTGGAGACCGGGGGGCAGTCTCTAGTTGGTGGAGACCAGGGGGCAGTCTCTAGTTGGTGGAGACCAGGGGGCAGTCCCTTGGTTTCTAGCCAAATTCCCTCACATATTACGGGCCATACAAAAAATAGGTTAATTCATAAAGAAATGAATCCGGAAGATTCCACATTATGGCTACTGCACTATGAGGACACCATAGATGAGGCAAATAAACAGACACCATTATGGCCAGTAGAGGGCGCTGAGGATCACAGGAAATAAATACAGGTTAGTAGAAAGATACAATGTAACAATTCTAGAGGACGCCGGAGGGAATTAGCAGATCCCCATAGTAGTATTGTAACATTTATCTACTAATTCCCTCCAGAGGTCTCTGAATTGTTACATTGTATCCACCTGGCGGCCATAATACCGTATTTTCCCCATTCATTACCGCCCGTAATATCTGAAGAACATTCGACCAGAAGAGAACATTTGATGTTGCCGCATTCTCACATCATCCGGTCGAGTCACACAGGAGGGATGTACATGGAGTTTCTCTGACCCATCAAATGTTTCTATAAATGGACCCCTTCTAACAGGTTCTGGGTCTCTGAGCTCTGGCACCACCCCTGAACCACAACCCGAGGGCCCAGTGTATAATGTTCTATGTATTTCGCAGGTTGGGACCGCGCGGTACATGGCCCCTGAGGTTCTTGAGACCCGGGTGAATCTGGAAGACCTGGAGTCCTTCAAGCAGATGGACGTTTACTCTCTGTCTCTGGTCCTGTGGGAAGTGGCGTCTAGGTGCGACGCCATTGGAGGTGAGGATCTCAACGTGGCCCCGCCCCCTACAACCTATACTACATATATATAAATACAAGACAGACTGTGCCTGGGAGCTCACGCTCTAAGCACATGTGACGGCTGCAGCATTTGGCTGATGTCGGAGTATGAAGCTCAGTGTGCACACGTATGATATGAGCGTGTTCTTACAATGACCGGTAATTATTATTTCTCATCAGAGGTGAGGAATTACGAGCTGCCATTTGGCTCCATGGTGCAGCAACATCCGTGTGTGGAGACCATGAGGGACGTTGTGCTACACGGCAGAGGACGGCCGGACATACCCGACACCTGGAGGAGAGATCCGGTGAGCCGAACGCCATATAAACAGCCAAATGTATAGATCAGGATACATAACCTGCCGAATGACTTGTAACCCCGCTCGGCCAGTCTTAGGGTCCAGAAAGTCCCGCCGAAAAGCCAGTTCTTTGGCCTACCTTCAGCCTATACTGCAGTCAAGCAATGCCGGGGGAGATCATTCCTTCCTCCAACTTATAAGCATGTTGGCAGTGTTAGCTGAACCGTGCTGTAAGCCAGTCCTCATTGGTTTACATTGCTGCTGCTCCTCCCCCTCCTGAGTCTTGCTGGTTAGTAAATGACAGGACAGATTCAGGTACATACAGTGTGATAGTTCTGTGCACGCAGTGGGCGGGCTCTTGGGAGGAGTTATGCAAATATAAAGATGCCTTGATGGGTGGGTGTCAGTCCGGAAGTGTAGGCAGAATGTATTTGCATGCATATCACCCTAGGTACCGCCCACATGTGATGCTAAACGCATGATTACAGGAACTGAAATCTAATGAGCCAATCCTGATTGGTTTACATTGCTGCTCCTCCCCCTCCTGAGTCTTGCTGGTTAGTAGATAACAGTACAGATTCAGGTACAGTGTGATAGTTCTATGCACGCAGTGGGCCGGCTCTTGGGAGGAGTTATGCAAATATAAAGATGCCTTGATGGGTGGGTGTCAGTCTAGAGGAGGGGGCGTTCCCAGCCAGAATGTATTTGCATGCAGATCACCCTAGGTACCGCCCACACGTGATGCTGAACACGATTACCAGAACTGAAATCTAATGAATGAAAGGGGCGGGGCCAAGGACACTCAGACTGGGGAGGAAAGCTCTAGATGATGCTGGACGTCCTCCAGCCAGGATGCTGAACACATGATTACCAGAACTGAATTCTAATGAATGAAAGGGGCGGGGCCAAGGACACTCAGACTGGGGAGGAAAGCTCTAGATGATGCTGGACGTCCTCCGGCCAGGAAATGAGGCAGGCTCTCTCTGACTTGCTCCTCATGTACATTGCGAGGAGCTCTCTTCAGCAAGCCGCCATGTTCTGTTGGCATTAATCTGGTTTCTCATTTCAGGGGATGGAAATTCTGAGTGACACCATCGCCGAGTGCTGGGACCACGACCCGGAGGCCCGGCTGACAGCGCACTGCGTGGCCGAGCGCTTTAATATCATGGAACAGGTGGTGCGGGACGGGGTCAGCTGAACCGCTCTCTGCGTCCTATGGCGACAACCTAATAAAAGGACGGCGTCAGCGCGGCCATCTTGGTCCACGACCCTCCGCCGGGAACCTTCTGCCTGACGTGCGGATATACAGAGGGAGGTTATAAGTCACGTGACCGGAAAAGAGGAGGAACTTCCTGTGCGACATTGTAATCTAATATAACGAGAGGCGCAGAGACGTCTGACCGCCATCAGCACACAATGGAGATGGCGGGATGAGTCGCCGCCCCCCGGAGAGGATGCTGGGAGTTCTAACTCCGTGACGGATTATATGACATTTCAGGTCTATGGATCGGAGTTGAAGTATAATGTACAACTATAAAATACCCCCCTTG
>NW_017309563.1:31185-33407 GCF_000935625.1 Nanorana parkeri
CGGCTTTAATGGGAAGGTGTGGAGATGCGAGTTCGCAGGGAGAGAACCTCCTACAAGTGGGCGGCAAGGTGAATCTAGAGTGTAAGTCTTCAGCGATGGCTTCCGGCCCCCAACCACAGTAACCCTCCGCTCTGCACCCCCCACCGACCCTACCCAGCAATGACAGGTACTCAGAGCGCATACAAGTCATGTGACGGGATGTCAATCACAGCAGACAGGGGACTGCACAGGAGGCATTCATGAGGCTCGGCTGTGGAAGAGGCAAAAATATCAATGAGCAATACCCTACATGAGACAAGCTTTCATCAGCAGGCCGAGCATGACATGAGGTCAGATAGAAGACTGAAGGGAAGGACGGAGGTCAGATAGAAGACTGAAGGGAAGGACGGAGGTCAGATAGAAGACTGAAGGGAAGGACGGAGGTCAGATAGAAGACTGAAGGGGAGGACGGAGGTCAGATGTATGGAATAATTATTAGCAGGGTTCCATTAGAGGTTTTACCCCGCTGGGGCAGGAAGGATGAAGCCGCCATTATGGACAGAAGTGGAATGAGTTGAAATATGGGGGGAAATGAAGGCCGCGATTCTCCTGCCTCCACCGCTCCCCCTCAGTGATGTACGAGTGACACTCTAGAGATAATTTACATTTTATTTTCCAGTCGCCCGGCCGCGCTCGGTATGAGCCGTATCTGTCCTATCGGTGCAGACCCCAGCATGTGCGCACAGCAGAGACCCCGCCCCCCCCCCTGCGCACAGCACGCTTCGTACGCGCTGAGGGAGGGGCTGCTGCCCGGGCACCGTCATATCACAAACAGCAAGTACAGACACGGCCGCAGTTTATTCACACTGATTGGAAGATGGCATTCAGAAAGATTAAGGCACCACGCATGGGACAA
The DNA here is from genome assembly GCF_000935625.1 of Nanorana parkeri. NCBI lineage: Eukaryota > Metazoa > Chordata > Amphibia > Anura > Dicroglossidae > Nanorana > Nanorana parkeri. The sequence continues at coordinate 32,081 of NW_017309563.1, forward strand.
GGAGGTCCGGTACAAGAGAGTCTGCTGAGCGCGCGGCACCACAGTGCAGCAGGGAAAACGGTTAATAAAATTGCGTCTTCCCTCACAAATAAAAATCCTCCGGCGCTCTGTCACTGGAATCAGATCCGTTCCTCGTCACTGTACAAATAAAAAATGTCAGCGGCGTTGAGCATGTCCACAGCGCACCCCCTTCCCTACCGGAGGGTCCACAGGCACCGTGCGCGGGGGGGGGGGGGGCCCGGAGGGACCCCACAACAAAATGCCACCCCTCCCGACGGGCAATGCCACCCCTCCCGACGGGCAATGCCACCCCTCCCGACGGGCAATGCCACCCCTCCCGACGGGCAATGCCACCCCTCCCGACGGGCAATGCCACCCCTCCCGACGGGCAATCCCACCCCTCCCGACGGGCAATGCCACCCCTCCCGACGGGCAATGCCACCCCTCCCGACGGGCAATGCCACCCCTCCCGACGGGCAATGCCACCCCGTCCGACGGGCAATACAACCCATTTTATTTTGTATCCAATAAAAGTGTCTTTTTATTTCCTTCTCACATCTCCTGAATTCAGTGAATGAGACATCATCTCGCTCCCTATAGATTCCTTATGTCCCTTCCAGATCTGACTGATCTTCCATTTCTAATTCTCATCTCCTTGATGGTTACTTATAACTGAACCCCTAATTCTGGAATCTCCCTTTCTTGTCCTAGCAATACGCGTTCAATAAAAAGAAGTGAGATCAGCTATCTTCTATCTAGTAAGTTCCCTTTACCCCAAATCCCAACCCAACATGTTTCGGCGCTCTTCACAGCTTCCTCGGGGCGTATAAAAGTACACATAGAAAACAGAAATCAGTCATCAGATTACCAATCGGGGGGGCAGGTCTGACATGGGGAAGCAAAGCGCTGCCTCTACCAAGATGGCCGCCTCCACACAGTGCAGAACAAGGCATGGTGAGCCAATAACAGGGAAGAGACCCCGCACATTACTGGCGACTAGTCCTTTGCCCTCAGCTTGCCATTTTTTGGGCTCAGCTCATCCCTCTCCTCCTCATCGTCACACTGGAGCATCGGCCACTTACCTCCTTTGAGAAATATTTCGTTATCCATGGAGTCTCAGTCTCGGCGCGGTGGCGTTCCTCTGCCCTCTGACGCTCCTCTAGCGCCCTCTTGTGTTCCGTTGCCTCCTCAATATTTTTCGCCATCAGGGCCTCCGTCACATGCGTCCAGAGCCTCCTATAGATAGCAGAGGGGAGAGTTTATGTGCGTCAAGAATCGTATATAATAAAGAGAGTCAGATCGCAGCTTTGGCACCAATGGAGATTGG
>NW_017309563.1:33467-38081 GCF_000935625.1 Nanorana parkeri
ATGGGGAAATAAGGACGAAGGGATCGTTCAGGAAATAATCAGGATACAGCAAATGTGTATATAGGATAGAGGACGGCCATTAGCATGCTGTAGTGTCGCCGTGGGAACAGGAGAGTAGTCGGGACACCATAATTGCAGGTAGTCATCTGTCTATTGGCACAAGAACCAAAACCCAATCATTTCATCACCCAAAGCCAGACCCTCTATTGGCCTGAGGTTCTGCTATTGCACAACTGAATGGGAGGGGGCGGGGCATAGCGCCAACCTGAACCGAAGCCTAGGTCAGCAAAGCTCAGAGCAATTATTTCGGGGCCCAGACCAGGAATAGATCTGAAGGCTCCCAGGCACTCCATGGTGCTGTTAGTGAGACACCTGACAGGTTCACTTCATCACTCAGGAAAGGGGCGGAGCTCTATCCATTACACTGTTCTCAGCCATTAATAACAGAGACAACATGGGACTCTCAGTCCACAGCCAGCCTCTCGCTCTCCTCACCTGGACTCGAACAGTCCCTGCTTCTCCACAGGACGGACCCGCTTCCTCGTCACCGGCAGCTTGGTCAGGTCCACGGATTTGGTATCCCCGTTGCTGTAGGTGAACTCCAAGATGCTGTTCCACTCGCCCTGAATCCTACACGCCACCGTGTTGGTAGCATTGTGCTTCACCTCGCCCGTCACCCTGAGGAAACGCAAACTCCATTATTGGTCTGAAGTGCTCATTAGAAGATGACGTTTAATCAGGTGATGTTTTACCTTCTCTGGGGAATATATATATTAGGGTTGCAACAACTAATCGACTAAATCGATTATAATAGAGTATTGAAAAAGTTGTCATTGTTTTCAATCATCGATTAATCGGTTTCCGATTAGTTGGCCCTGTTCATGGCTCCACACACTCTGCGCACCGAACCCCCTCCCCACTGCCAGACCCGCCCACATCCACGCCGCACCTCCTCCCCGCCCGCTCACATCCACGATCGGCACAGGGACGCGGGGAGAAGTAAGGAGGAGCAGGTGTGGGGGGATGACAGCGGCAGATAGACAGGCCCGATCTCAGAAGCAAGTTGCTGGAAGACTGCTCAGGTAAGCCTGTACTTTGCCACACATGGTGCTCTAGAATGTATTACTGCTGGGATTTGTAGTCCTCTACAGCTGGTGGTATAATTTTACACTTTCCCTTTCACCATATTGCACACCAGACTTTTTTTTTCTTCTTCCACCGCTCCAAGCTCGCTCCTGTGATGGACTACAATCTCAATACAAAACTAGTTCATCACTGGAGCCATTTTTTAAAATGTATTTTATTTTTTATCCGATTAATCGAACTTAATAAATCGGCCAACTAATCGAGTTCGAAAATAATCGTTAGCTGCAGCTCTAATATAAATGACTGTTTTTAGTTATAGTTTTTTTTTATCCAGAGTTCAGCTTTAAGTAATTATTTCATTCTTTGACTGTAAGGGAAATCAGGAACACAGGTCGGTAAACATTAGCTGGTCTCAGTGGAAGTCAGAGAGACTGAATGTGGCAGAGATGACAAACCTGTGAAGTTTGCCTCCATAGAAGGGTTTGGTGTGGAAGGTGATGGCCGCGGAGTAACCAGTCTTCGCGCAGTTGACGTTTATCTTCCCGCCAAGCTCCACCCACGGCACGGTGAGGATGGAGCGGGCATAGGCACAGGGCAGGGTGAAGGTGTATTCTTCGCCATGTTCCAAGAGGTGGAGGACACCTGGGAGGACGAGAACGGGGGATTAACATGTCACGGAGTGAAGTGAGCTGCATACCTGACCCCATCAGAGGATGATTTGTGACCCCCAAAAGTTGGCTTGCTTTATTTTTAACTCTACAGTAGAGACAACAGTTGTATTATGACGAGGAGCCCCGGGTGAGGGTAGGGAGGAGCCCCGGGTGAGGGTAGGGAGGAGCCCCGGGTGAGGGTAGGGAGGAGCCCCGGGTGAGGGTAGGGAGGAGCCTGTGGAAATGAGGGTGAGGAGGAGCCCAGAAGGGTAAAGATAGGGAGGAGGGATAGGGAGGAGCCCAGAAGGGTGAGGGTAGGGAGGAGCCCAGAAGGGTGAGGGTAGGGAGGAGCCCAGGGGGGTGAAAAGCTGCCATTCTTAGGCTCACTCCCCACACGCATATGCTAGCTCTGACCATTATCCAGACCAAGACTCAGAACAGCAGCTCCTATCAAAGGCTTCTCATATAGGTATTCCTCTTTGTGCCTTGGTTCTGGCGTGTCAGTGTAAACTACATGTAAAAATGACATCCCTCTAAGAAGAACGTTGGAATTGCCCCATAACATCCCCATTGTGCGCCCTGGTCTCAGGCATCACTGATGCTACATTACGGTGGGTGGAGCCACGTGCGTGATTCACCTTCTCCGATCATGGTCACACCGATGGACATCCCCATGAACTTGCTCTTGGTCCAGACGTGCGTGTTGACGCACATGTTGCGCTCGGGGCACTCTGCGTAGAAGCCAGAGACGGGAGGGTGGTGGGAGACCTGCTCGGCCACAAACCTGACCGTATAGAAGTCCTTGTCCTGGTCCTCGGACTCCTCCGGCAACGAGTTCACTTCTGGCACCTCCGAGGATCTGGGGGTCTCCACAGAATCTTTGGGGACCCTCCAGGAGCAGTGGAAGGTCTCCCCGATAATGGGATTATACGGCTTCTTGGCCAGAGCGCCTTTCCGACCTTCGTGAAAGGAGGTGAGATAATACTCCACGAACCTGACCATCCTCTCCTCCGGGGTCACACCCCCGCCGATGGTCAGGAAGAGGTCTGGGTGGGACAGGAAGTCGGCGTACATCTCCAGCAACGATCGTTTCTCCAGGATAAAGGTGGGGAGGACAACCTGAGAACACGGGAAGGACAATTATCAATACGGGGCAATGTAATGATCACACAGAAAATATGGGGGCGTCTATTACCAAGGCACAGAGGGGCCCCCAGATATCCATAATATGAACACATTGGTGGCGCCGAGAACATTCAGGATTTTAATCTTCATCAATCACACCCACCAGGAGACGGCGGTGAAGAATAATAGGGGAGGAATACAGCCCCCCATATAGGCCCGCTCCCGATTTCACAAAAATAGGATTTTTGTACGCGCCGTAAAATCCTTTTCTCTCCGTTCATTGAAGGACACAGGGCAACGCATCGCAGGACATGTGGAAAAGCATGCAGCGGGTTCATTCTCATGAATCGTAGTGAGATCGGGGTTACCTGTGCCACCGACGCGGACCGAGACGTTCACCAAGTGCTCCATTCACCGAATGTGTGCCCATCAATAACTACAAGAGACGCCTATTTCTCTCCCGTTCATTGAAGGACACAGGGCAACTGATCCTGTACGGTAGGTTATATCGCCACCTGCAGGAGTAGGACGCTAGGCACATAACAAAAGACAAAGACAGCCTAGGGGCGGCCCCCTGCTGGTGGACCAACCCCCCCACCTGCTGACAAGTCTCCAGTAAGTAACAAGCAGTTAGGCGCGCACACCCAAAAAAAAAAGAGGGCGGGGCCTGTGTCGTTCAATGAACGGAGAGAAAAGGAATTTTACCGCGAGTGCAAAAATCCTAATTTCTCTCCCGTTCATTGAAGGACACAGGGCAACAGATGGTAGATCCTGTACGCTAGTGTATATCGCCACCTGCAGGAGTAGGACGCTAGGCACACAACAAAAGACAATGACAGCCTAGGGGCGGGGCCCCTGCTGGTGGCCCAACCCCCCCCACCTGCTGACAAGTCTCCAGTAAGTAACAAGCTGTCCTTCAATGAAACTGAATTTTTGGTCCTTACTCCCGACGCTAGGCAAAAAGCTGGAGACTTGTCAGCAGGTGGGGCCACCAGCAGGGGCCGCCCCTTGTCTGTCTTTGTCTTTTGTCATGTGCCTAGCGTCCTTCTCCTGCAGGTGGCGATATAACCTACCGTACAGGATCAGTTGCCCTGTGTCCTTCAATGAACGGGAGAGAAATAGGCTTCTCTTGTAGCGATTGATGGGCGCACATTCGGTGAATGGAGCACTTGGTGAACGTCTCGGTCCGTGTCGGTGGCACAGGTAACCCCGATCTCACGACGATTCATGAGAATGAACCCGCTGCTGCATGCTTTTCCACATGTTCTTCTAACACAACATTGTACAATATCACACAATGCGTCTCCGAAAAGACGTGATGGGACAAGAGACGCACACTTGGAGATATATAGAAGAGAGAGACGCATGATATCCCCAAATCACAATCTCTGGCTGGTGAGGGAAGAGCGCCAATCACAACACGAGACTATTAACCATTCGCTCGCACTGTCTGCTCACCCGTGTCAGGTCCATCCCCAGCTTCAGCTGGGACAGGAGGTGCAGGATGACACTGCGTTGTTCCTCCACTGCCCCCAGATCATCCTCCGCCACGTCACAGGCGTCCTCCACCTCGTCCTCGGGGTTCACATCTTCAAGTTCCTGCAGGAGAGGAGACAGAAGAGGATGGACTCTGCAATGTCTGTAACAGAATGTCAATGTATGAGAGAGCGAGGGAGAAGACAGGATGAGGAGTGAACAGAGAAAGGGCAAAAGAAAGGAAAGGAGAGAGGGGGGGAGAGAGAGAGGGGGGGGG
>NW_017309563.1:38317-39279 GCF_000935625.1 Nanorana parkeri
GGAGAGAGATGAGGGGGGAGAGAGAGAGAGATGGGAGAGGAGAGAGAGAGAGATGGGAGAGGAGAGAGAGAGATGGGAGAGGAGAGAGAAGGAGTCACCACCATGTGAAGGTGACTAAGAAGCTGAACACACGGGGCTGATCTGTGAATGATCTCAGGAGAACACACGGATGTATTTGGATTGTCATCTGATTTTCGGGGATGGCACATTGTCGGCAGTGAAGGGGGGAGGAGGGGGGGTGTCTATAACCTGAGACGTGTTTATGACGTTGCGTGTGACATCTCTTCACCAACATTCCGGAGTCAGGGACCCGTCCACACACTCTGCAGCCTCCAGACACATGAAGACTGATCTCTGTACACAGAACTCATCACACCCGCTACAGACAATGGCGGAGCCTGGGATGGTGATTGAACCCTTTCATGTCTGGCTGAATCTACAAATGTCCTGAGCATGTCATCAAAAATGATGAATCCTCAATGACGGGAGCCGTTCTTATATGACGGGCCCCTTATGGACTCCATGGGATGGATTGTTCCAGTCCTGAGGGTTTCAGTGGCAGTGGAGTCTTCCTTCAATATAATGATGTCATTGGCATGTAGACCAATATCTGATGATGTCACCACATACGATATATGACGGTGAGGGATTCCGCAGGGACAACACACAACACAGATACAGATGAGAGTTTGCGTCGGGGAAACTATGTAAAGACTAAACGGAACACAGGGATTCATGTCAGGCAGTCAGAACCATCCAACGGGGGCCGTGTTCAGCCCCAGCACCTCCTGACCCTTGCTATTGGTCAGCATATGCAATGGAAATTCTCCCTGACCAATAGCAAGCCACAAGAGGTGGGAGGGAGTACAAGCAAACAATGATACCATAGGATGAACTGGAACATGTGACTGAGGCCACTGGATCCAACCCATTAATGGATCAGGGTTGGGGGGGGGGTCAAT
>NW_017309563.1:39344-40106 GCF_000935625.1 Nanorana parkeri
AATGGATCAGGGTGGAGGAAGGTCAAAAAAGGACAAAAGGGTCCTTTTTTTTTTTAGGCCCCGGAGTTCTCTGAAGTTTAATCTGCTTATATATCCCCCCCCCACCCTGGGGTCCCCCATAAACATGCTGATGACATTTAAAAATAAAGCCTGTTTTCATGACATATCTTACTTTAGACCCGATTACATAATCTTGGCTGGTGGGAGGGGCCGGCAGGGTGCTGTACAGAGCTTCCTAAAAACATCACAGCACCCTGCCTCAGTACTGATGCAAGCAGTGGGCTGGCTATGGGGAGGAGTTATGCAAATACCACAATGACTGGCAGTCTGTAGACTGGGCGTTCCTAAGCAGAGTGTATTTGCATGCAGACCACCTTAGGTAACGCCCACATGTGATGCCGAGCCTCCATGATTGGCAGAACTGAAACCCAATAAATGAAAGGGGCGGTGCCAGGGACTGTCAGGCTAGGGAGAGAAGGGCTAGACAACCTTGGCTCTCCAGCTGTGCCGAAACTACAGATCCCATCAAGCTTCTGCCTCTGGGAGTCATGCCTGTGGCTTGCAATGCCTTACGGGATTTGTAGTTTCAGCGCAGCTGGAGAGCCGAGGCTGCCCAGCCCTGGAATAGAGGATGCTAAATGAAAACGATAAAAAAGTGTTAATGAGATCCCTCAGGTGAATCGGGGGGCTATGCGGCCAGTTTGTAAGTAAATATTCCAAAGCAAAGATCTTCTTACAGCCCGTCTCTCGGCTTCCCCTAAA
>NW_017309563.1:40208-40859 GCF_000935625.1 Nanorana parkeri
TGTCGGCTTTATAAAACTGCATTTTCACTTCCCTAAATCTACGGCCTCGTGAGCCTCCGGTCCCGATTCTTCTCTTGTGCATTGTCCATATGGGGGAAGTATGGGGGGGGTTCCTTCCTCAGCGGTCCACATCACTCCCTGTGTGCCTATTGGCTGCGCAGTTGGGGGGTCCTTTTAAGATCCAGAAAGGGAGTGACATCAGCACAGGGGGGGCTGTAGAGGACCATCTGGATTATCTGTCTGGGTGAGGGACCCAAATGGCGCACTTAGGGGAGTATAATGTGCGGGATGGGGTACAGGGAGGTGGGAAGGATTTTAATATGTGCCCGGAGGTGATTGGCGGTTTGGGTTACATACCAATAGTCAGACAGTCTCAACGCGGAGCGGACATGGCGGTTCTCAGACATTCAGTAGGAGTTTATTGTGAAGCGGGCACTGGAGAGGAAGCTCCGGGTCTCTTACCCTGGTCAGCTGGAGGTGTTGGGGATCCCCCTGAGGCTCGCTCAGCAAATCCTGCTCTTTGCTCTCCTCCGCTCCAAAGCCGCGCTCTCCCCCGTTCTCAAGGTGGTTGCTCAGCAGGATTTTTGGCTCCAGCCAGTTGACGGTCACACCTGAAGCAAAAGGAGTTTTGCAATGAAACTGGCTCATAAT
>NW_017309563.1:41656-46273 GCF_000935625.1 Nanorana parkeri
CCGGGGGGGGGGCGCGTTAGAGAAGGGGACTCGCCCTGCGAAGGGTAATCATCATCCGGACACAGCGTGGGGCAGGAAGCGGCCCTCGTGGGGGAGGAGTGTGTGTATTCCAGGTGAGCAGCAGGAAGGAACTGACGAGCTGCAGACAGGAACAATGTTATCTATGGCGGCAGCAGCAGCACCTTTCACAGGACCAGCCCAATATTTAGCATGCTCGCCCGCGATTGGCTGGGAGAGTCACAGCCATCACCTGACCAGGCACAGGGAACCAGACACTGGCGGTGTAAAGTGACACCGTAGTGAGAATGCCGCTCTTGTTCTGCAGAGGAGACAGAGAAAGCATCACTTTGTACAAAGCGCACACACGCGCCAGGACCCAAAATCAGGCGGTAACACGGACATGTACCGAGTTCTCACAGTACCCAGAGACTAGGTGTGCGCAGGTGTCTTCCAGACCAATTCACCCGGAGCCATGACCTGCTCTCCCCTTACACCACAACTGATCAGTCAAGCAGAAGAGAGTGCCCGGCATGAATTATTCACATAGTCCATTCTTGTGTCTGAGGCCCCCGAGCCCCCCGAGTGCAAACATTAATAGGACTGATAACAGCTGAATGTCTGGTAACACAATACAAAGCCCGGGACACCCACGAGGACTGTAACTGAGAGTAGTTATAATGTGCACTATACGACCAAATGTTCGGGGGCACCTGACCATCACCCCATTCCAGGGCACCGGACGGGGCTGACCTTTATCCCCCATCAGTAGGTTTTGTTCATCTATGACACAGATGCTTTAAACACCTTGTAGAATGTGATAATAGGGATCATTATACCTGCACACTCCCCGGATAATGAGGGCGTGCAGAGCATAGTACAGAGCTATTGACAGGCTGAGCCACAGAAGCCGGATGTACACAGCTGGACTCACCCAATGGCAGGACGCTCTTCTGTAAGGCCGCGTGTTGCTGGTGCAGCATGTGGAAGCAATCGTTCAGGCAGTTCAGTGTGGCCATGGAAGTGGCTTTCAGCATCAGGAGGTCCTGGTCCAGGGAGCTCCACTGGCCACTGGGAGGAAGACCTTCAATGGTGCGCATGAGGTCCCTCTGCTGACCCTCGGCCTGGGTCATCATCTGGGAGGGGGAGAGATGGAGGGAAGGGGAGAGAAAAGAAAAGGGGAGAGAAAAGAAAAGGGGAGAGAAAAGAAAAGGGGAGAGAAAAGAAAAGGGGAGAGAAAAGAAAAGGGGAGAGAAAAGAAAAGGGGAGAGAAAAGAAAAGGGAGGAGGGAAGGGGGGAGAGAGAGAGAGAGGTGATTGAAGGGAAGGGGGGAGAAGAAGAGAGAACATGTTACACTCCAGCAATGTCCCGGAACTCTGATTTCCTCCTGAGCGACACACAGACTATAAGAGGACACAGAATATATTTAATAAACTCATCACTTCCATGCACATTCGATGAATTGTACATCCCCAAATATTCTGAAGAAGCTACAGAGCTCACACCTTGTCCCTTTAGGTATATTTAAAGCCAAGACTGCTTTGTAGTTCCCGATAGATTAAGGAAACTTTAAAGGTTTTTGGATGCTTTTGTAGTCCGTCTCTCGTACACATCTGTCAGGACACGATGCAGAGCCGGTACCCGTATGATAGATATATATCTGCCCCCCTCACCCACATATATTTTCTAGGTCAGTATGGAGGGTTTCTGATTACGGGATCGCTCAGCACATCCGTGGACGATCAGTCCCCATCACGTCTACATTACACAGTTTCCACATACACTCTGTAAGGTATCTCTGGGGTGAGATAATGTGACTGAACCGGGTGCCACTTTCCGGACAAACTGCACAATGTGTAAAACTCCGACTGCCAACACTGAGCGCTCCTACACAGACCTGGAATGTACGCGGCTTTACGGCGTTCTTTATTTCACATTATTTACACTGAGACCCCGATAACACATGGCCTGCAGAGGGGAAGAAGACCCCGATAACACATGGCATGAAGGGAAGAAGACCCCGATAACACATGGACTGCAGAGGGGCAGAAGACCCCGATAACACATGGCCTGCAGGGGGGAAGAAGACCCCGATAACACATGGCCTGCAGAGGGGAAGAAGACCCCGATAACACATGGCCTGCAGAGGGGTAGTAGACCCCGATAACACATGGCCTGCAGAGGGGAAGAAGACCCCGATAACACATGGCATGAAGGGAAGAAGACCCCGATAACACATGGACTGCAGAGGGGAAGAAGACCCCGATAACACATGGCCTGCGTTGTGTAAGAAGACCCCGATAACACATGGACTGCACAGGGGAAGAAGACCCCAATAACACATGGACTGCAGAGGGGAAGACCACCCCGATAACACATGGCCTGCAGAAGGGAAGAAGACCCCGATAACACATGGACTGCAGAGGGGAAGAAGACCCCGATAACACATGGCCTACAGAGGGGAAGAAGACCCTGATATCACATGGCCTACAGAGGGGAAGAAGACCCTGATATCACAAGGCCTGCAGAGGGGAAGAAGACCCCGGTAACACATGGCCTGCGTTGTGTAAGAAGACCCCGATAACACATGGCCTGCAGAGGGGAAGAAGACCCCGATAACACATGGCCTGCAGAGGGGAAGAAGACCCCGATAACACATGGCCTGCAGAGGGGAAGAAGACCCCGATAACACATGGCCTGCGTTGTGGAAGAAGACCCCGATAACACATGGCCTACAGAGGGGAAGAAGACCCCGATAACACATGGCCTGCAGAGGGGAGGAAGACCCCCAGAGATGTAACAAAGCCGTCACTCACCTCTCTGACTTCTCCCAGGTGGTCCGGCTGTAAGATCTGGGCTCTGCGGTTGGCAGGCAATGCTCGGTTGACGTTGAGAGACGCCGGGTTCTGACTGGGCCGCCTTTGGGACCCCGGGGAGTTTCCGCTGCCCTGAGAGGCCAAAGAGAAGCTGCGAGACTTCAGAGGAGGATTATTCTGCCAACCAGAAGAAAAAGAAGGATAAGAATGAGGACCAACAAGACAATGGTGGACGGCAACAAGAACCAATCAGCAATCACTTCTCAGAGATCCCGACATTCTTATTGCAGCACAATTTAAAGAAGACGTGAATAAACATTCTGCCGTGCCGGATACAATGGGAGATGACGCTGCTCGCTCTGTGTATAGGCCTTTCAACCAATCACGTACCTTTCCAATGGCCTCTGTGTGGTGCTGGGTACAGATCTGCAGCCGGCTCACCCAGTGCTGGCGCTCCTTGGCATCGCTGGCTGAGAGGAAAGGAGAGTGGAAGGTCAGCTATGAATGGTGCAGCAATGATCGGGGGGGTTGCTGGTCTCTTGTGAGGGCAGCAAACACCCCGCAGACAGAGACTGCAGTAAAAGAAACAGGTAACACCACGGACAATCATACAAAGCTTTATTTACACGCAACCTCAGAAAAACATAACCAATCACCGAAAGCATAAAAAAAAAGCTGCATCTGTAAGCGGCAGTCCGCATGTAATCATATCAAATGGCCTCATTCACACAGTGTAGAGTCGGGCCGTACAGATCCGTATCGGGCCGCTCCCGGGAGGGACAGGTGCTGCGTGTGGTTGCACGCAGCATCATGTTCTTCTCTATGGGAGGATGCGGCAACACGCACATCCGAGCGGGTCCGGGTGTCCGTACTTGGACGCAGAAAGGATGGATCCTGTCTGCGTCCGAGCATGGACACCCGGACCCGCACAGACGTGCAGTTCGGGTGTGCATATGTCAGCGTGCGGCCGCGTCCTCCTATAGAGAAGTGAGCTGAAGCAGAGACACCGGCACTCCAAATTTGCAAAATACGTCTATTTATTGACGTGCATCGTGGTAAAAAACAACGAACGTTTCGGGGTTCACAGAGGATCCCCTTCATCAGGTAAAACATACAGTGTAAGTGCACATAAACACAGCTGATATAAAGCCCCAACCCTAATCAGAATGGCCAATCATCAACCTCCACATTGACCCCATGACATCATGTTCCCGCCAATTTTGATAGCATGAAAGTGACAGATTATAGAGAAGAACACGCTGCTGTGTGCAACCACACGCAGCACCCGTCCCTCCCGGGAGCGGCCCGATACGGTTGTGCATGCCGCACGGATCCGTACGGCCCGACTCTACACTGTGGGAATGAGGCCCTCATGATATGATTACACGTGGTTCGGAATGGATCGCTGCCCCCGGACGCATCTATCCGGCATCCCGGGACAGTGATCTGTTCTAAACCACGTCATTGTATCACATAGGATTACACGAGGACTGCTCCTTACAGATGCGGCCGCCGTCACCCGGTCATTGACCTGAACAGCGGCTGCAGCTAAACGGGGATATTTGAGATTCCTGCCGCAGAGCGCGAATGAAGCCGAATTGTTGCCGCTTTCTTCGCCTTTATGAAAGCTGCCGTCTGTGTGTATGATAAGAAGTCCACTAGGTGGCCCCCGTATAATATAATACAATATCCTTCCTATAATATAATACAATATCCTTCCTATAATATAATACAATATCCTTCCTATAATATAATACAATATCCTTCCTATAATATAATACAATATCCTTCCTATAATATAATA
>NW_017309563.1:46597-49000 GCF_000935625.1 Nanorana parkeri
GCTGCATCTGTAAGCGGCAGTCCGCATGTAATCATATCAAATGGCCTCATTCACACAGTGTAGAGTCGGGCCGTACAGATCCGTATCGGGCCGCTCCCGGGAGGGACAGGTGCTGCGTGTGGTTGCACGCAGCATCATGTTCTTCTCTATGGGAGGATGCGGCAACACGCACATCCGAGCGGGTCCGGGTGTCCGTACTTGGACGCAGAAAGGATGGATCCTGTCTGCGTCCGAGCATGGACACCCGGACCCGCACAGACGTGCAGTTCGGGTGTGCATATGTCAGCGTGCGGCCGCGTCCTCCTATAGAGAAGTGAGCTGAAGCAGAGACACCGGCACTCCAAATTTGCAAAATACGTCTATTTATTGACGTGCATCGTGGTAAAAAACAACGAACGTTTCGGGGGTCACAGAGGATCCCCTTCATCAGGTAAAACATACAGTGTAAGTGCACATAAACACAGCTGATATAAAGCCCCAACCCTAATCAGAATGGCCAATCATCAACCTCCACATTGACCCCATGACATCATGTTCCCGCCAATTTTGATAGCATGAAAGTGACAGATTATAGAGAAGAACACGCTGCTGTGTGCAACCACACGCAGCACCCGTCCCTCCCGGGAGCGGCCCGATACGGTTGTGCATGCCGCACGGATCCGTACGGCCCGACTCTACACTGTGGGAATGAGGCCCTCATGATATGATTACACGTGGTTCGGAATGGATCGCTGCCCCCGGACGCATCTATCCGGCATCCCGGGACAGTGATCTGTTCTAAACCACGTCATTGTATCACATAGGATTACACGAGGACTGCTCCTTACAGATGCGGCCGCCGTCACCCGGTCATTGACCTGAACAGCGGCTGCAGCTAAACGGGGATATTTGAGATTCCTGCCGCAGAGCGCGAATGAAGCCGAATTGTTGCCGCTTTCTTCGCCTTTATGAAAGCTGCCGTCTGTGTGTATGATAAGAAGTCCACTAGGTGGCCCCCGTATAATATAATACAATATCCTTCCTATAATATAATACAATATCCTTCCTATAATATAATACAATATCCTTCCTATAATATAATAGCTTCACTAGGTGGCCCCCCACACGTGGCCCCTCAGCCGCAGAGTGCCCACCTCGCAGTTTGTACTGCTCTCCGCTCGCTGCGTTGACTGTGAAGGTGTGAGAGTCTTCATCGCTGGGGGAGATGACGGCCCCGGCCAGCTGCACCGTGCCCCGCGCCTTCTGATTCTTCGACTGCTCGTTCACAAAATACTCCAGCAGGCCGGCTTCATTGTTCAGGACAAAAAACCTGGAAAGAAGCAATAAAAGTCACAGGACGCATCGGTCTCATAATATCACCCGGCACAGGTATTATAAAAGATTCCACAAGGACGAGTCAATGAGAAAATATTCCCAATATGGAACATTTCTGACGTCCTCAATACTGACGAGGTTGTCGATGTTCTTTACCCAGAAGGCTCAGCTTGCTGCAAGACAAAATCCTGACTGTCCTATAATATCCCTCATATAATATCCCTCATATAATATCCTTCATATAATATCCCTCATATAATATCCTTCCTATAATATCCTTCCTATAATATACCTCATAATATCCTTCCTATAAAATATCCTTCCTATAATATCCCTCATATAATATCCCTCCTATAATATCCCTCCTATAATATCCCTCCTATAATATCTTTCCTATAATATCCTTCCTATAATATCCTTCCTATAATATACCTCATAATATCCTTCCTATAAAATATCCTTCCTATAATATCCCTCATATAATATCTTTCCTATAATATCCTTCCTATAATATCCCTCATATAATATCCCTCCTATAATATCCCTCCTATAATATCCCTCCTATAATATCCCTTCTATAATATCCTTCCTATAATATCCTTTCTATAATATCCCATATAATATCCTTCCTATAATATCCTTCCTATAATGTAATGTAATATTCTTCCTATAATATAATGTAATATCCTTCCTATAATATCCTTCCTATAATGTAATGTAATATCCTTCCTATAATGTAATGTAATATCCTTCCTATAATATAATATCCTTCCTATAATATAATGTAATATCCTTCCTATAATATAATGTAATATCCTTCCTATAATATAATATCCTTCCTATAATATAATACAATATCCTTCCTATAATATCCTTCCTATAATATAATACAATATCCTTCCTATAATGTAATATCCTTCCTATAATATAATGTAATATCCTTCCTATAATGTAATATAATATCCCTCATATAATATCCTTCCTATAATGTCATATCCTTCATATAATATAATATCCTTCCTATAATGTAATATCCTTCCTATAATATAATATCCTTCCTATAATATAATACAATATCCTTCCTATAAT
>NW_017309563.1:51129-53408 GCF_000935625.1 Nanorana parkeri
GGATCAGAGCAAGCTTACGTCTGTTCTAATTCACTAACAATTCTTCAAGAAAGAGCTCGTTATAACCTGATAATGATCGGTCATGGAACCCGGATTTGTGTCCCTGGAAAGTCATCAGATTATATAATAACGAGGATCCATTTCCATGATAACTGAACTACGTGGAGATCCGGGACCCCCGACCTGCTGACCGGACACTCCCCCCGGGAGCCCCATACAAATGTATTATATTGTAACTCATTGTGTATCAGGTTTCTTGCCCTCTCTGCACCCCGGGACTATTCCGGGAGCTAAATCATCGATTCCTAAACACGTATGATCAGATCTTCAGCCGTGTGCAATGTCTGCTAACACGCAGTCCATGATGTAAAAGATGAGAACTGTGCATTGCCCACCATGCTGGGAGTTGTAGTTCCACAGCGGTATCCACCCACACGTCCCATTCTACTAATAGCTGCGCTCCCCTCACAGATGTTACTCGGCACCAGTTACAGAACTGGGGAATCTGCAGCCAGAGGAAATGAGATCTCTGAGATGAGCGCCCCCCACTGGAACCTACCGGAACTGCCAGCCGGTCACCAGGTTGGTGTACTTCATCAGGTAGCCGCAGATGCTCTCCATGTGGTCACTGCAAGAGACAAAATCAGAGGGTTAGGAGAAGCAAATCCCCCCACATATCCCAACCTCGTCATGTGACATCACACAGCTCTTTTATCTTACATCATTGTCATGTGACATCACACAGCTCTTTTATCTTACATCATTGTCATGTGACATCACACAGCTCCGTTGTATGACAATCGTTGTATGACATCACACAGCTCCGTTGTATGACAATCGTTGTATGACATCACACAGCTCCGTTGTATGACATAATCGTTGTATGACATCGTCATGTGACATCACACAGCTTCGTTGTATGACATCGTCATGTGACATCACACAGCTCCGTTGTATGACATCAGCGTCATGTGACATCACACAGCTCTGTTCTATGACATTGTCATGTGACATCACACAGCTCCATTATCTTACATCATTGTCATGTGACATCACACAGCTCCATTATCTTACATCATTGTCATGTGACATCACACAGCTCCATTATCTTACATCATTGTCATGTGACATCACACAGCTCCATTATCTTACATCATCGTCATGTGACATCACACAGCTCCGTTGTATGACATCAGCGTCATGTGACATCACATTGTCATGTGACATCACACAGCTCCATTATCTTACATCATTGTCATGTGACATCACACAGCTCCATTATCTTACATCATCGTCATGTGACATCACACAGCTCCGTTGTATGACATCAGCGTCATGTGACATCACACAGCTCTGTTCTATGACAGTATCATGTGATTTTGTACCCAGGGGGCTCTGAACCATGATGACAGGAAGTATGCAGAGAGAGAGCAATGCGCTGCCACTCTCCCCCCTGTGCCTGCCCCCCCCATCATACACCTCTGTGCTCCCCACCCCCGCAGTGACACCCTTCCACGCTCAGCCGGTTGAATACACGGCCACATTTTTGCCATTTATATACAAATCCAGATTTCGTTCTTCAGAGTCGGGAATAGTTCAATTATTTATTCTGTTTCTTCCCCTTCACTTTCCGGTCTTGTAGACACAACAGATGAGAAGAAATCCCTCCTAGACGGTTGTCACTAGAACAGGCGACCCCATTGGAAGATTTCACATCACTTCCTGCTCCGCTTCCCATCACTCAGTCTCAGTGATACACAGATGAGGGGGCGGGGTCACAGCAATACAAATCTGACGGATGTTCTAACCCCTCCTCCCCACCCCCATAGAGAATAAAGTTCTGACTTCAGGAGACTTTGATCCGATTCTTCCTCTGACCTCCGGCCTACATTCGGGGCACAGAGCCGGTCTGCTGATCCGAGAGTGACAGAAATGGAGTCACATGACCAGCAATCCCCTCCGAACCCGACATGAGTCAGCCATCTACTTCCTGCTGAACACACAAAATTCATCCCAAATGTGTCTGCGATCTCTCCGTCACGATGGTTTGTTCTTCTTTTTCCCGGTACAACCCGCAGACCAAAAACAACTGTACGGGATCACCGCCCACACCACAGGTCTGAGAGACAGAGCGTCAAAGCTTCTCATTGGTCAGCGCGGTCACAAGGGCTTCTCATTGGTCAGCGCGGTCACAAGGGCTTCTCATTGGTCAGCGCGGTCACAAGGGCTTCTCATTGGTCAGCGCGGTCACAAGGGCTTCTCATTGGTCAGCGCGGTCA
>NW_017309563.1:54240-56040 GCF_000935625.1 Nanorana parkeri
TCCATAGAGTGCGAACTTACCGTGAGGCAAGATCGAATGTTCTAAGTTTATTTTCCCTTCTGGTTGAATGTTCTTTGATGGGAAGTAGTGAGCGCGGAAAATACCCCATTGTGGCCACTAGATGGCGCCGAGGATCACAGGAAATAATCACTTCATGGTAACAACTAGAGGTGCACCGAAATGGAAACTTTAAAACCGAAATTTAAAAAAATTGTCAGACCGAAACCGAAAATGTTTATTTTTTCTATATTTTATTTGTATTTCTTTTTTTATAAACTTTTTAATTTTTTATATTTATTAATTCATTTTTTATTAAATATTTTAATTTTTTACTTTACTTTTAGGGGCTTCGGGGAAATATTGGGGCTCTAAACAGACCCCCTGATAATTCCCTTTTAACATAGAAAAAGAGATTGAGAACACATAGTCCTCAGAGAAGCGCAGAGCCCTCAGAGACGCGCAGAGCCCTCAGAGACGCGCAGAGCCCTCAGAGACGCGCAGAGAGTCCTCAGAGACGCGCAGAGAGTCCTCAGAGACGCACAGAGAGTCCTCAGAGACGCACAGAGAGTCCTCAGAGACGCACAGAGAGTCCTCAGAGACGCACAGAGAGTCCTCAGAGACGCACAGAGAGTCCTCAGAGACACACAGAGGCCTCAGAGACGCACAGAGGCCTCAGAGACGCACAGAGGCCTCAGAGACGCACAGAGGCCTCAGAGACGCACAGAGGCCTCAGAGACGCACAGAGGCCTCAGAGACGCACAGAGGCCTCAGAGACGCACAGAGGCCTCAGAGACGCACAGAGGCCTCAGAGACGCACAGAGGCCTCAGAGACGCACAGAGCCCTCAGAGACGCACAGAGCCCTCAGAGACGCACAGAGCCCTCAGAGACGCACAGAGCCCTCAGAGACGCACAGAGCCCTCAGAGACGCACAGAGCCCTCAGAGACGCACAGAGCCCTCAGAGACGCACAGAGCCCTCAGAGACGCACAGAGCCCTCAGAGACGCGCAGAGCCCTCAATCTCTTTTTCTGTGTCCCCTGTTATCAATGAACAGGAATCCTCTATACTGAGTGTCCCCGATCATTGATAACATGAGGACAGAGTGTGGTTACTATAACTACAATTATGAATGAACAGGAAGTGATGTAGGAGGTGATGTAGATCACTTCCCATTCATTCATAATTGAGGATATAGTAACCATACTCTGTCCTCAATTATCTACAAACACTCCACAATCACCGATCTCCATCCTGACAGCTGTCACAGGAGGCTGAGCGAGCGGTGTGGAAGGAGAGCCCAGCCTCCTGTGACAGCGCGGGCTGTCTCCGCCCCCACACCGCTCTGCCGGACTGCGATAGGCGGCAGAGCGGTATGGGAGGAGACGCCGGCCGCTCACAGCGCTCTCCTCCCGCAGCGCTCGGCCGGCTGTCACTTTCTCTCCTCCCCGCTCGGACACAGAGCAGCGCCCAGCTGGGAGGAAAGAAGCCAGGGATGCGCCGATGTATCGGCAGGAAAATGGCACTTTCGGTGCATCCCTAGTAACAAGAGATACAATGTAACAAATGTGAGAACTCCGGAGGGAGTTCAGATTACAGGGATCCTTATCGTCGTATCGGTTACATTCACCGCTGCCCATAATATATCGGAAAAACATTCGACCAGATAAAAGAAAATAGTTTTAAGAACATTCGATTTTCTCAATCACTGGTTAATCTGCACAGAACAAACGTAGCTGCAAATATTCTAGATGGACCCAATCAGGGCACACGGAAAAGTGCAGGAGCATCATGTGACCTCCTC
>NW_017309563.1:56164-56468 GCF_000935625.1 Nanorana parkeri
GTGAGATTGTGGAAAAGCCCGGCAGCGGGCTGGCCAATCCCAGGACCCGGATCACCGATACTCTTTACAAATTACAGAAGGTGCCCAACTTTTGGAGCTGCTGGATTGGACAGACCGGCTCCTGAATTCCATATTGTCCATCCCCCGGGGTAGACGGCACGAAGCGTAATAAAAAGCTGAGAGCTACATCGAAATACGCTACACTCCGGAAAATATGGCGACCTCGGGTGACCTATCACAGCTTCTATGATCCCCAATGACCTCACACCTAAACCAATGGGAGGTCTGCCCAGCCCCTCCCCCT
>NW_017309563.1:56634-57556 GCF_000935625.1 Nanorana parkeri
CAATCCCCTACAGCCTATCCTATGAACCACAACCCCCCTCAGCACTTCCTGTGGTGACATGACGGAATATTGCGTCCCCGTTGACGTTGTTACATTGTATCACCTTTGGGAGTCGCGTCGTTATATTGTCTTTAGGAGATTATAATTGTCATTCCGGATTCTCTGAAACGTTGACTTTCAGTTCTTGTTATGTCATCGCCTCACATTCCGCCGCCGCCGCCGATCACGCTCTGCACCGGAGACGAGGAAGAGAATCTGGTTGTTAAGGCAACAAGAAGAGTTCCACTTTCAGCCGCGTTCCTCAGGAAATAAACACATTGCTCGGGGTTGGTTAATGCCGATGTTCGGCAGCTGGAAGATAAAGCTTGGGATGGGGTCATGTGACTGCTGATCAGCTGACCAGAAATGTGAAAATCCTCTGAAGGAATCAGCGACCTTTCCCCTTCAGTCTGGATGGAGGAAATTAATGATTAATGGCGCGCACCGGACCCGGCCACACAGAACGGCCAACATGTCAAATATTAATGGAGTCTCCTCCACCCGAACCAATCCAGAACACCATACGGGTCACATGACACTGGAATTGTCAAGGAGAACCTGTCATTGCCAGAGGATGAAGAGAGTCTTATAACACCCCGACCCCTATCAGTAGGTGGGGGGTCTGTACAGCAGTGGGGGCAGTTCTACCCCCCGAGCACTCCACAGACAGAGCCGAGTATAGGGGCAGTTCTACCCCCCGGAGCACTCCGCAGACAGAGCTGAGTATAGGGGCAGTTCTACCCCCGGAGCACTCCGCAGACAAAGCCGAGTATAGGGGCAGTTCTACCCCCCGAGCACTCCGCAGACAGAGCCGAGTATAGGGGCAGTTCTACCCCCGGAGCACTCCGCAGACAGAGCCGAGTATAGGGGCAGTTCTACCCCC
>NW_017309563.1:58246-59381 GCF_000935625.1 Nanorana parkeri
CGGTATATAGATGAGGGGGCGGTATAACTGGTTATTTAGAAAAAGGTAATGACAATGGTGAGGGGGGCAGTATATTGGTGAGGGGTGTCTATATACAGGGGTGTGCTCCCCGCGGTCCGTCTCTCACTCTCAGGCCCGGCTCTCCCCCGCTCTCTCCATGTCTCCTCCGCAGCTTTCCCCGGGATGGGCAAGCGGTCTATCGTCACTTCCGGGTCACGTGACGCCGGCCGACGTCAGCACACCGCAGAGGACGCCATGTTGGTTCTTGGCAGGTTTTGCCAGGTGGTGGGCGGAGCCTGTGAGGATAGGATTCCTAATTTCTCCTAATAATCGCCCAAAATCTTCAGTGTGCGTGTGATTGGTAGAGGAGCTCCTCCTCAGGGGAAGTCAGGGACCATCAGTGTATCTCGGGGGAGGGGACGGGACCCTCAAGGTGATAAAAATCCAATTTATGAAGGCGTTAGCTGCGTTATGCCGGGGGGGGAAGACAGTCATGTAACTGGAACTATAGGGGCCCCCCTCCCAAATGTGCATTATCCTCCACGCTGACCACCCACAGTGCAATTCTCTGCCAACCAACCATCCATTGAATTGGGGGAAGCCGCCGATACTCTGGCCATGCAACCCTCCATTTATAGCAATTGTATCTTCACCTCACACTAAACATGGGCGAAGCTGCTGGAAAAATTGTACAACATCAACATCTACACGGCGATAAATCCCGCCAGACTCCACCCACAACCGGTGATTTGTGGGAGGGGCAAGAGTGGAGAAAAACAAGGATATAGACCCAAAAAAACTCAGCCTGGAGTATTTATTGTTCCCCTCCCCCAACCTGGAGTATTAATTGTGCCTATTGTACAGTGATCCTCATCTCTTCCCCAGAGCCGTCCCGTGCAGTACTTCTTCCCCAGAGCCGTCCCCTGCAGTACTTCTTCCCCAGAGCCGTCCCCTGCAGTACCTCTTCTCCTGAGCCGTCCCCTGCAGTACCTCTTCTCCTGAGCCATCCCCTGCAGTACCTCTTCTCCTGAGCCGTCCCCTGCAGCACCTCTTCTCCTGAGCCGTCTCCTGCAGTAAGCCCCAGAGCCGTCCCTTGCAGTACCTCTGCCCCAGAGCCGTCCCCTGCAGTACCTCT
>NW_017309564.1:0-4502 GCF_000935625.1 Nanorana parkeri
TCTCGTGATGCTGTCCTGGAAGACGTTATGGGAAATATGTGTGCAGTGCAAATACACTATACTTTGTCCTGTATCCATGTATGCCAAAATGTTTTAACAGTCTGCACCATCTACTCTGCCTACTCAGCATGCCACAACTAAGTAATAGTTTTATAAGCAATCCAGCATTGACATTGTCATCTTTGTTATGTTGCATGATTCTGACAGGCACATCAAATAGACCTGCATGCTGTCAGGTCACATAAAAGAAGCACAAACACATATAAACTCAAGGTTTCCAATTTGCATACTAGCTTGTAAAGGCAACTGGGAGTATAAATCAAATTGATGGGCTGTAACTGCAGAGCCTCTGTTATTATAGAGTTGTTTTTGATTAGTATGGGAACCCTATTTTCCTGATTACATGTGATGTTTAAATAAGAGAAAAACATACAGGGCTGACTAACAGGTCATTCAAAATCTGTCCAGAATAGCCTTAAAATTAGCTTCCAAATTGAAAAAAAACTTTTTTTGGCTTTACTTCTCTTTTGGGTCAGAGGAGTACATTTGCAAATGTACTCCTCTGACCCAAAGTCAGCATATAGTGGGCTACTGCTGAGCCACGGAGTGGAGCTGAGCCACAGAGCTGACTGCTTGATTGATAGCCTGCTCTGCATCTCTAGAGCCAGCTGTGCCCACCCCCTCCCGTTTATCTCTCCAATGAGTGCTGGAGGAAAAGAGAAGGGAGGAAGAATCCCTTGGGGTGGGGGGGGGGGGGGGACTGATTGTCTGACTAATGATTAATAGGCTATTTTAACCCCTTAGTGACGGGACACGTACACTGTACGTCCACGCCACTAAGTGCCCAAATGACTCGTCACGTATACTCTACGTGATCAGCTTTTCGGGGCTCTGTAATGCCGGTGACCATTCATTAATGGATGCCTCAGTATTGAGGCATTAATGAAAGAGTTCAGCTTTTTCAGACACCTGATCCCTTTCACGAATCGAGTGTCTGACAATGAGAGCAGAGCGGTATTTACAGCTCTTGCCGTCACTCTGACAGCTGGTATAGATCGGGAATGTATATCGGCTTTTTTTCCTAACGTTTCAGCAATAGAAACATTTAGCTTCTTTTGCAGAAACAATGTTGCGTGCTTCTGATCGTTGTTGGAACGATCAGAAGTCTTTAGTGACATCTAATCCTGAAATGCTGCAGGGTCAGTGTCACTAAGGTTATTATTGGCTGTTCTTAAGTTTGAAGCAGCCTAATAATAACCAAAAATGAATGAATTAAATTATCAAGCAGTAATAGTGAGATTAATTCACAATGACTGCTTGATATAAATAAATAAAATAAAAATGTAAAACAATTTTACAAAAATAGTTGAAAAGTGTAAAAAAAAAAATACATTTAACAAATAAAAATGATATATTTAAATATATCTTTATACTATCGTTATAAAAATTAAACCCTTACAATGAACTGAGCTGCAACTGAGCTGATGTTCAAAGTATGTCATTGTCACTGACATAAGATTAAAAATGTTAGGAAAAAGATTAAAATGTTAGGTTTTAGTTTTAGGCCGAGAAGTACAGACAAATTTCTAAAATCCTAGGCATGTGAGGTTTTTCCAAAGGACAAAAAAATACATTTTTGAATGCATCTTTTTTAGCTGTGCTATTTGTTTTTAAAGAATACTACAGATCAATACTGGGGGATAAGTGTTTTGTTTTTCCTCAATTTTAATATTTTATTTGTCCTAAGTGAGGCGTTAGGTACACATATGTGATATAAATATGTAGCTCTATCTGTCCTCTAAAAAACAATATATAATATGTGTGGGTGCACTTAGTAAGAAAGTATATTACTGATGTGAAAGAAATCACACAGCAAAAATGTAAAAGTGTGTCAGTCATTTACGAACAGAAACTAAAAACAAGCTCAGTCATGAAGAGGTTAATGCATTCTTAAGATTCAACTACTTAGTTTACTGTCACTTTAAAAGGAGAACTATGAGATGAGTGATTTCCACTCACCTCATAGTTCTAGCCAACGTGTGACAATGAGACTGTCACAGGTCGGCTCAGTAGATCGGGAGGTGAGCGAACACATACCAGCGTTCGCTCACCTCTCGATCCTGTCACGGCTCTCTGCCGTGACAGGGGAGGGGATGGATTCCCCCCTCCCCGCTCCAATCCG
This sequence comes from Nanorana parkeri, assembly GCF_000935625.1. Taxonomy (NCBI): domain Eukaryota; kingdom Metazoa; phylum Chordata; class Amphibia; order Anura; family Dicroglossidae; genus Nanorana; species Nanorana parkeri. The sequence goes on from NW_017309564.1 coordinate 2,183, forward strand.
CCAGCGCTGACTGGCGGAACGGACGGGGGAGGGTACAGCTGGCTCTGCCTCTAGATAGGCCGAGCCAGCTGTCACTCACGCAGCTGGGCGGATCTCGACATCGATGTCGGGATCCGCTGCGGCGTCTCAGTATACAGCTCGCGGTATACTGAGCTTAGGGTAACGGGAGGACGCTAGTTTGTGTCCTCCCGTTACCCTAAGGAGAACTATGGGGAAAAGCCCTGACCCCATAGTTCTCCTTTAAGTAGTAGTAGTATAAGAAGATGCAAGACCTAAATAGGCATTTTATGTAACATTTATTTACTTGCATTATTTGCTCACAGTGCTCCAAACTGGTAAAAGAAATTCGTTTGTCCAAAAAAAGCAAGGGAGAAACCCAAGATGAACAAGATATTAATGTACGGGATCTGCGAGACTTCAACAGGTCTGTCAACAAGATGCTGGCTCAAGCAATGGAGCAAAATCCTGAGCTGGTAGTGCCATTACAGATGTACTTTCAACAGGTGTGTACATTTTTTTAAAACATTTGACTCTGTGGGGTGACACCTAAAGGGCCTGAAACAATTGCCATCTAATGTCTGTTGACCCATGATCCCCTAAACATGTATGATGGACAGCCCAATCATAAACACTTACCTGAATTGTGATGGTAGAAGGTCGGTATGCACACACAGCTAACATCACTATATATGCTTAGGGGGGAAGCAATCACTATCGAACAAGGTCCTCCAACCTGTCTGATCTGTCACTCCCACCTGCACTGGGCATCTGCTACCTCCAAATGTGCAAGATTGTCACTTGTCTCAGCTGATGTTGGACGGGTTGGGGACTTTCTTCCACTCTCTATGGCCAGATTTAGAAATGATGTGCTAGCATCACGGAGAGGAGTAAATTTTACATCCTTTAAAAGAATACTATCAGAAGAGAAACATGGAGGCTGCCATTGCTGCCATGAAAATGCTAGCTGCTTGACTGTCCTGCTGATACTTGATTACGTTGAGTCACTCCCATAAAGCAATTATGCAGATAAGATTTTCCATATCTGCACACTTGTTTTGGGTTACTGACTTGTAAAATATTGATGCCAGAGTATCAAAATAACAGCCAGTGAAGTGAAATAGAACTTTCAGAAAGAGATCAGCAAAGGTAGCAGCCATATTTTGTTTTCATGATAGGTTTAAATTAAGGCAAACCTACCTCAAAGTGAGCAATGCTGGATCACTTACAGTGCAGTTGCACTTCAAAGGGGAATCTTTTTTAAAACTGTAAAATACAACACAGGTAGAGAAACTGCTAACTGAATAGGTTCAAATTAGGAAAATATTTTATGCTAAATCATATGTGTTCCCCACAGTGTAAGATTCATAGAACGAATTGTACACATGGTCATACTGCCTGTTATACAGCAGGGCTCAGCATCTAAGCAAATACTGCATGAAATCCATAGATCATGGCTCTGGTAAAATAGCCATAACGTCAGAAAATTTTCTATCTTGGAGTTAAAGGCTTAATACCTTTGTTCACCCCTTAATTGGATTGAATTTATTTGGACAGTTCATTGCAAAGACTTCTTGGCATCCATTCACATAAAGGATACATATTTTATATATTCCCATCTTTTCAGGTTATCAGTGATTTCTTCACTTTGCCATGGAGACAATCACTATCAGTTTGTGGCCCTTTCCTTCGGCCTTGCCTCAACCCCGAAAAGTGTTCACAAAGGTCTTTATACCAGTTCTGGGTCTTATTGGCCTCAGAGGTATTTCAGTCATTGGATATCTGGACGATTTGCTTTTGTGCAAACAGACCTTTCTCCAGACTTTAGACTCTGTGTCAATTGCGGTACAGACTTTGGATTGATTTTGAACTTGGAGAGGTCATCTCTAAGTACATCAGATTGCTTGGCGTACTTGGACCTTCTTTATATCTTTCAAGCTAAGGTCTAGCTGCTTAATGAAAAGTTGACAAAACTGCACAGAGTCAGGTTTGGCAACGTAAGTCTCACCGTCGCATGCAAGTGATAGAATTGATGGTATCCGCTTTTGAAGTAGTTCCATTTGCTCAATTCCAGTGCGTTCGGCCCCTGGAACGCAAGCCTGCCGGCTCCCTGTTTTCAGGGGCAGGAGGGGCCGTGGCAGTCCATTGAAGTCAATGGCACCGAAGCCACTACCCCCCCCCTTTCCCCCCCACCAAAATGCAGGCACAAATAGCGTTTGCAGTATTTTTGCAGATCGCACTGGTCCGGAAACGCAGGCACTAATGTGCCTGCGTTCCAGGTGCGGGCGATTGCACTGCTGGTGGGGGGGGGGGGGGGGGGGGG
>NW_017309564.1:4567-25486 GCF_000935625.1 Nanorana parkeri
TTCGCCTTGCGTTCCAGAGGCCAAACGCACTTGAATGTATGTGGACTTTGTGGTGTGAAGCGGCCCTAAATGCAGGATAGTATCCTGTTTGCTTTGCTGCTTGGCATTGCATGCTATTGCTTAATCTGTGATCTATGAGGACCCCCATGTATTTCTCCATGTCTGCCTTCCCCAATGGAGCACTGCCATGCTTGCACGTTCTTTGCAGCCATGTGCATAACCTTGCATTTTTCAATATTAAATCGCATTTGCTATCTTGCAGTCCAGGCCTCGATTTTATCTAGGTCTTGTTGAAATGAATTTATCAGGGTTATTCACAAAAGGGTGAAGAGTCTGGAGAAGTGAACAATCTAGGACAACATAGCTGAACTGGAAAGTGAGCTGAATTGGAGAATTTTTCCAAATCAGCTATTTTGTCCTAGATTGTTCACTTCACTCAATTCTTCACCCTTTTGTGAATAACCCTGTATGTCTTCTTGAGAATTTATTGCCCTACACAGTTTAGTATCGCCCACAAACACCCAGACTGAACAAATCTGTCTCAAGACCAAACCCTGGGGCACCACACTTGCCTCAGATGTGAACAAACAGGGATCAGTACTGGGAGCCTGCTGCTTCATCTCCGTCTTTTGTTTCTTTAGCTCTCAGTTGCAAAAGATGTCTTATGCTTCTAAACCTTTGGACCTTCTAGACATCCTTGGTAATTAAAAGTCAGCTTTAGCATGCAGGTCTGCTCCCACTTTTTCTGTATCTGGTGGAGGGACGCCTGATGGAATTTACAGAGATATAGGAAACTTAAGTTTCAGAATATATTTTTCTTCCTCCTTGGCTCTTTGCGTTCCAGCAGCACCGGGTGGATCTTTTTTTGCGCAGTTCAAGTTGGATCCGAGTCTTATTATTCCTGTTCCTTTGGCAGAGCGCTAATGTTTACTCAAGCCTGACAGTTACCTGCTTATTAGCGTTTCCTTCATTTTGTGGTAGGCGACCTTCTTTATCAATATGTGGCTCTTCTCTTCGAGTTGGCTACGGCTTCAAGGGTTTTTACAAAAGTTCTTGCTCCAATTCTGGGATTTTGATGTTGCAAGGACCTTCCAATGATCGGATACTTAAACAACCTTTTACTTTTTTAAACAGTCTTTTCCTACTTTGGAGCTCAATGTCTAGATGGTGCTGCAGCCATTAGAGGACTTTGGGCAGACTCTGAATATCGAGAAGTCATTCCTACTTCCATCACATTGGAGTATTTGGGTCTTCTGTTGGATACCCTTAAAGCAAAAGTTTTCCATCCTCAGAACAAAATATTGACGTTGCGGGGTCAAGTTTGGTCTATTCAATCCTGTCACGGTTCCTCTCTGAGAACCTGCATGAGAATCCTGGACTTGATAGTATGAACCTTCGGTACCTTTTACTCCCTACCATTCCAGGATCTTATAAAGGAACATTCTTACAGCATGGGACAAGTCTCCTCTATTGTTGGAGATGTTCAGATTCAGTTCCCCTGCCAGGATGTTTCTGTTGTGGTGGGTGACATCCCGTGTTAAAAATTGGAAAACATTTTCTTATAACTTCTGTTGGTGGCAACAGAAGTACATTTGATCTTGGATTGGATTGAACTTCAGGTTCCAGTTTACAGCAGTGCACATTCCAGGAGTAGAAAACTGGCAGGTGGACATTTTCAGCAAACAACATCTGGATCCAGGCAAATGATCTCTCCATCCAGAGGTGTTTCAACAACTTTGTCACCACTAGGGAATACAGGATGTGGTTATCTGGCTTCTCATCACAACAAGGAAGTGGATAGATTTGTGTCCAGGGCGAAGGATTCCAGGGTAGATGCCTTAGTAGCTCTGTGGGAGCAGTACCCACAAATGTATGTCTTTCCGCCACTGATGTTACCTCACCTGGTTTGCAGGATAGAACACAAAGGAATTCTAGTCATTCTTTTCCCTCCAGATTGACCTTGCAGGGTCTAGTATGCCGATTCATCTGTTGGAAGTCAATCCCTGGCTTCTTCCAGATTAGCTAGATTGGTTATCTCAGGGCCCAATCTTCCACCCTGCTTCTCAGTTGCTGGCTTTAATGGCCTGGCTGTTGAAACCCAAGTGTTGAAAGACAAAGGAATTTCAGAATTTATTATTCTGACTATGCTTAAGGCTCATAGATCTTCTACTTGTAAGATTTATCACCATACGTGGAAGGTTTATTTTCATTGGTGTGAGTCCTTGGGGCTTTCCCCACCTGCTTTTTCTCTATTGCATATTTTGTCTTTTCTTCAACAAGGGGTAGATCAACGTTTAGTTCTAAGTACCAAAGATGGTCAGATATCTGTGTTGTCAGTCCTTTTCAACTTTCTCTTGAACCTCCCTTCATCTCAGAATTCTTCAGAGCTGTCTCCCTCAATGGATGATTGAGAAAATGGGATTTTGTTCAGACTGTAAAAATTATTTTCTCGTAGTCCAGAAACAGGAAAGAGGGGAACCTTATCCCACAACTCATAAGCTTGAATGACAACCTGACAAATCCACTTAGAAAGTGCCCATATCTCCTGGACACAGCATAACCCTACGTTTCAGAATTCTTCAGAGCTGTGTCCCTCAATGGACTCAGAGAAAAGGATTTTACAGTAAGAACTAAATCCTATTTCTGATTAGTAGTAGTATTTTAATTATATTATGAAACTTAAAAAAAAAAAGATGCATGGCAGTTCAAACCAGACACGACATTAGAAGGTACAGCTGAAGCACCTAGCTGCCAGACTGTAGAGGGGGTACATGTTGCCTGAAAGGACTCCATTAATAATACTGCATTTCATAATTGCAGGTGGTAATTCAGCATGCTGAAGCTTCTGGTAATGGAATGTGACCACCTAAGCAACACAGGAAAACTGGCACATTGCATTATACAAGCCTCAGGTCATGTACAAATTAAGTACATGAGAATGTACTTTAAAAATGTCAAGGAACATTTTGCCCAACATAGTCCAATGTCAGGAAATAACGAGTGCAACATTTGTAGGACCAAAGAAACATAAAAAGCATATTATGTAAAAACATGAATATATATTCCCAAGTCTTATTCAGTTGTGCAGATTTTAAACATGATCTGTGCCGTAGTAAGTAATATTTTATTTATCCGGTGTGCCTATTGTTGATGAAAGTCTGATTGTGATTACCACACTTTGTACATTATCTATACATTAGTTTATTGAATAAACTCACTGCAATTAATATGGCGAGACTGCCTGTGGAAACAAAATGCAACATAGTTAACAGTTGAGGGGCAAACCCCTTAGACCCGGCAGTGGTGAGCTGTGAAACACACCGGCCAATTTCTGGACTGAGTGTGGTGGTCTAAATGGGCCCCTAAAGTAAACTTGCCATGAGGAAAATGCAAGAGCTGCCAGTCCAATGCTGATGTCCTTCTGAAAATGCTGGATGTTAAGCCGATCCCCAAAACAAGTATGACAGCCTCTATATCTCTCACCTTTGTAGTCATTAACACTAACTGTTTCTTTCAGGTTGGCTTGGAAATCCCAAGTTCCTCAACTCCTGGAAGCTCACGTTCAGGTTCTTCACGAAGTTCCATTGTATCTGTCCGGTAAGGAACCCAAAGCTTTTTCTAAGTAAGATGGGCCAAGCTGATTATCAAAAACAAAACTGTAAATGGCCTGGATTATTTTAAAAGGTACAATAGTACTAATGTTTACCTCTTAATGTACTGCACCATCTTGAGCTACCAACTTAAGTAGGCTATGCAGTTGGAAAGTACATGTTCAGTGCCTTGGTGTCAACGTTCCAGATAGTTATTAGTGTGTCCGTTTAGAAGGTGCACATATTAGCAACTTGACAGCTACCACAAAGTAGAATAAAGCAAACACTTTGCAGGGCACGGATGTTGATATAAAACTAATTGTATGTTTAGACATTGCTCAAAATATGCACTGTATGGCAATATGCATTTGATGCTGCTTTGTCCCATGGTTAACATTGAAACCTGGTCTGTGCTAAAAACACCACAGAGAACCATTATCTGTCTGATGGATAAGAGCTGCAGTTAGAAACCTGCAAAAGAAGGCACAGACCCTGCTTACCATGAGTGTCAAGATCCATTGTATGCATTTAGCTTAGAAGTAATCACAATACAGTGATATAGTAAATGGAACCTCAATCACTTAGTGGGCTGTAAAGGTGCACATATCCAGTTGTTAGTGGTCAGAACTTCCTTGCTGATACCTGGCTTATGTATGGTCCACCACTGACTTTTCAATGCACAAGACCACAGGTACCAGAATGTTTACCTTGCCTTATATGGGAATGAAGTATCTGCACTTACATTTTTACACTGTAAAGACAATGTCTTCAAATATAAATACACAGCTGAATATACAGTTTTGGTATACAAGCCTAATTGCCTGGAGGTTTTCTAGTGTGCTACTTATGTTGTGTACATCATCTAACATAGTGTAAGTAATCAATTGCTTTGGTAAAGTTAATTTATACTATTGGTTGTGTCTCATATCTTTATTTGTAGTTCAAGTTCTTCTAGATCTTCAACCAGCTCAGGACCCTCCTCTCGTATTAAAGTGGTTGAGCTTGGAATACCTATGGTTTCTCCACCTTCAAGTGCAGCATCATCTCGCAGCTCCAAGTCATCCAGCAGAGGCAGTACTCACAGAAGTCAGAAATAGTAATGAAACAATGCAAAAATGTGCAATTGCAAATGGTAGCAGGGTTCAATAAATATTCTATATCTTTTTCCAGTTAGCTTGATTTTTAGCTTATAATGGTAATTGTATTACATTTACAGTATAACTGACTTTACCTGGGCGAAGTTTAGGGAATGGTAAGCAAGCTCTTCTAGGTAACATTAAGGTTGTGAGTGTGTAACCATGAATGTCCACCACTCCTTCCTGCCACCTTTCTATTGGCTAGCAATGTGATGGGTGGGCTCACTAGCCAACGGAAAGGAGTACATGGTAACCATGCCAGTTCTACTATAAACTTCCTTTATAGAGCACCCTTTGTCCAAACTACTGGAATATACTACAACTAAAACAATCTGATTGTGCCTAAAGATGCCCTTTACCTAGAAGTTAAGTCATCTTACCATACCTAAATAAGGTTGCGTTAAAAGCCACAGCGGATTCAGACATTTGAAACAGCCATTCTGTGGATGCTATGAGCACTTTACATACAATCAGCAAGCAAATGAGAAGATCTCCTCCTACAGCAGATTGTAGCAGCAAGTGACCACAGGCTGACCAAACACCAGGTCCACTTTTTTTTTTGTTTTACATGCGCTGTGGTGCTATATCTGTTGTTATTCACATATTTATACACTTGGTAAATTTCAAAATATGAATACTTACCACCATCCTTTTTAAACTACTGTTTAATGAATGGATGCTTTTTTTTTAACCATATGAAGGCAGCTTTAATCCTTATTTGTAAACTTCCTGAAAATTCCTTTCCTATATTTAAATTGGATCAGAATTCTTTATTTGCCCTTAATTCTGTCTCAAAAATTGTTTTCTACGCCCACTTTAATTGCAGTCACATGCCCTGTACAGTACCAATGGACCTTGTTTGTCTTAATGAGGAGTGATTTTCCTCATTATATGGAAATAGCTACAAAATACTATCAGACCCATCACTGGCTTCTTTGGAATGCCGACCATCTGTATTTAGCAGTTATTTGACAGCTGCAACAAGGGGAAACACAAACAGTTTTATTTGGCTAAAACTGGTACACCTCCAAAACAAACATTTTCACCTGCACAACTACAGGTTATTTAACTACAACAAGATATAATTCTAGATTAAAATGCATGGTTGTATGCCCATTGCCAAGCTGTCAATATACATATGCATACACGCATATAAATTCGCACAGTAAAATCCATCCTTAAAAATGGTGGTTCAAGAGGAGAGCATTAGGAAAATGTGACAACGCTCACTGGTATTTAGAGAAAAAAAGAAAAGTGGATCCTGATGATCTTGACTCACTACACTGTAGGTAAGTAGTACCCTCCAGGTCTATGGTTACAACAGCACACTAGAAAAATAAAAATATAGGAGTCAATGCTTGGCGTAATCCACACCACTGTTTAGGTTTTGTAAAATACACTAAACTGAGAAAATTACAAAAAAAGACCAAGAAGTTGAGCGATAAGTGGATTTGCCTATTTGGTCTCGAACAACAAAATGTATTTTCATATTTCAGAATAAAGAGTCATTCTAAAAAGCAAGTATTTTTATTTACATTTTTGTTTAACACCTTTTTCCTTCTCAAATTCAGCAATCTGACTGAGAATATTCACTAGATTACCAGGCAAAGGCTTGTTAGCAGCTGACTTATCAGCTTGGTCATTCCCATCTGTCCCTTCCTGATGAGATCTACTTCCACTGATTTTGGCAGTTTCTTGAGAAAATCGACTGGTATTCCAACTAGACCTTCTCTCTGTGATGTCAGGCTCTGACCGATACTTACTCTGAAAAGACTCTGACTTGCTTCTGTAAGGCTTTTGTGTTTCTTCCCGTCGATTAGAGGAATACATTTTCTCTTTGCTTTCAGGTCTTTTGAGGCTTGAATCCAAAGAATCTCTCTTTTCAGACTTGTACTTACTAGCTAAAGCTGTGCTGTAGGATATGCCACTGCTGGCCTGAGTCTTTACACTGCTGTAAGAATCTCTTGAATCTTCAGACCTACCTCCCCCAGGATCCATGATTTCCAAGGAAGAGGAAGACAAAGAACGATACCTTGTTTTGCCTTTTACGTATCTATCTTGATGACCACGTCTATCCCTTTCGTCATTACTTCTACGACTGTCGAGTTTGAGAAATGAGGCAGAGGTGTCTGCAGGAGGGGTACATGCTTCCTCTTGGTTATGAAGTGGCACATTTGAAGAATGCTTTGAGTGGCTGGATGTTGTTGAATGCTTTCTACGTCTCTTTCTCTTTTTGCGTTTTTTATGGCTGTCAGAAGAAGTCTCCGAAGAAGAAGAGTCTGAAGAAGAACTACTTGAAGACAAAGATGAAGATCTTCTTTTGCGTTTCTTCTTTCTATCACCATCAAAGCAATTAATTAAATTTGGCTTAGTAACCAATAGTTCTAGTATTACTCAAAGCATTTTGGTCTTCTAAAACATGCTCATCACCACAGATGGTTACTAAAAATCAACTTAAAAGATCCCTGGTTAAAAGACTTACAGAATACCTCATGGGGGGTTAAGGCATACACACAGACAGTCTGATTTCATTGTGTGGGAATGTAAAGTGTAGTGGGGTACTGGAAGTTTCTTACAAAGAAGGAGCAAGGAGGTGGGACACTCAAACATTTGAAGTAACACATTTACAGCTGTACATGTCTGCGATTCTCTAGGCCCAACCATATTATTTAAAGCAGTGGTTCTCAACCTGTGTAACCTCAGGGCCCACATTTGTCCTTTGTCATTGAGTAGTGACCCAAATTGCACTACAATGGAACATATGGCATTGTGGTACAGCGCGTTTAGATGTGGGCAATTGAACTGTGGGTGGGAGGTGCGTTTGGGGTGCCATTCAAATGAACCTCCCACACCAGAACGCATGGTAGGTGCAATTGTGTGGTACAGTGCATTAATCACACAAGACTGTGCGATTAACACACTGCCATAGTGTGAACAGGCGCGCACACACTTTTTTTTTTTTTTTTAAGATCCACCCAGCACAGAACTGGAGTGGATCCTCAGCCTGGGGTCCAGTGTGGACTGCTGGCTGTGATGGAACTCCATCAATATGTGCATTGGTTGTAAAACCCCCCTGTGCGCCCTGTAGAGGTTCCGGGAGCCAGAATGTGACAGTACTCCGGTCCAGTCACCTCTGCAGGGTACGCAAAGGAGCTATAAGCAATGCACGTATGGATGGAGCTCCCTCGAGGCCATAGCTCCATCCCACCCTACCTCAAGCTGACACTCGGCGCAGGGCAGCATATTTTGAATGGCTGCTTGGCTTGAGAACTGACCTAGCTGCACTAGGGGGGAGGATGAGGAGCCTCTCACCTAGAATAGTGGAAGGCATGCAGTGACCCTCTGAACAGGGGGTCGTGACCCACTTTTGGGTCATGGCCCACCAGTTGAGAACCAAAGATTTAAAAAGGACAACCTCACCTTTAGAGAATGTTTAGTTCAGCTCATTACAAGAGAACTATGGGGTAAGGAAGGGTTTTTCCCCATAGTTCTCCAAAGGGCCACGAAGACAAACTAGCGTCCTCCCGTGACCCAAAGATGTGTATATCGCGAGCTATAACTCGAGTATACTGAGACCGCCGCAGCCGTGATGGATCACGACATTACTGTCGAGATCTACCCAGCTGCGTGAATGACCGATGGCTCTGCCTATCTAGAGGCAGAGCCAGCTGTACCCGCAATGTCCCCTGTCCGCTCCTCCAGTCAGCACTGGAGGATCGGGGAGGGAATCCCTGTGGGGATCAGTGACTGACAGTCCCGGCACTCTGCAGGGAGACATCGAGAAGTGAGCGAGTGACGGTATGTGTTCGCTCACTTCCTGATCTATTGAGCCGGCATGTGACAGTTTGAACTATGAAGAGGAGTGATTTACACTCACCTCATAGTTCTCCATTAAAAAAAAAAGTATGAAAATTAAAAAACAAACCTGTATTTAAAAAATAAAAAAAAATTATATCATGCAGAAAAATCTAATAGGTCAGTTTAGAAGAAATATAGAGGGAATGGATACCAAAGAAACACCCACTTGGCTGCTACATTAGAATGAATGACTAAAAGAAGACACACCATTAAAATGTGCTGCAGACAAACCTTTGCTTGGGCCCTTTATACCAAATTCAAATGTCTGTACCTTTTCTCTTCTTTTAGGAGTTTACGCAGTTTTTCTGCACTGGTTTCTATTTTCTTTTCTTTGGTTTTCTCTTCCTTCTCATCAGATTTCTCTCTTTTATCCAAAGAGTTCTTTTTTAAACCCAATCATCAAAAAGATATCATTATTGACATTAATATTTGACAGACAATATTTACCAGTACCCACAATTCACAAAACAAAAAAGGCAGCGTGTCATTTAGAAAGATGCAAAATGAACACAAAAACAAAAATATAAGATGGGAAATTATAGAGCATAATTACATGAACGTGGGAGGGAACAATACATCATTTCCCAGTTAAGAATGAAGCAATCAATTTAGCACCCATTGGCACACAAGCATGAAAGTGCACAAATGCATCCATGATCAGGGGGCAGAGAAGGTAGTGCCAGCAAACCCATGACATCCAAAAAGGTACAAAAAGAGTTATATGCCGGCAACAGAAAATTGAAAATAGTGAGAAATATGTTTTATACAAACCAGTTTACATGACCGAGGTCCAATACAGGTGGTAGTTTTGGAACCACAATCCAGTTTCAATAGAGTAGAATAATGGATATTCACAGCCACAGCACCAATTGTTCAGAGCAGAGGGAGACACATACATAAAAAAACACATCATCAGTATTACAGGATAAAACATTCTTAAATTAAAAGAAATCACGTTTTTAAAAATAAAATAATGGCGGTTTACTGGAAGTAAATTTACATTAAAACATCAACCTGCCTATGTCTGTCTGGCTTTGTCTCCACTAACTGCTGTTTACCCTAGGTCTAAATCCTCCCCTGAGAATGCGGGCTGTACAAGTCATGCATTTCTGCAGCAGATACAGCCAGGTGTTTACAATCAGCTACAAACAGGAAGCCTGTTCAAATCAATGCACTTGTCTGCATGGAATCATACATGGAGCAACTACCTGTGATTAGGGACAGATGAGCTGGCTTGCTTTAGGGCCGGTTCACACAACAAAGTGTGTTCCAGAGCATTAGGCCTCTGGAACGCAACCCAGCCGGCTCCTTGCGGGAGGGAGCGTGGCGATGCATTGAAGTCAATAGCACCGCAGCCACCCCCTCCCCCCCGCAGTGCGATCGTCTGCACCCGAACATGTGGCACATTAGTGCCTGCGTTCTGGTCCAGTGCGATCTAAAAAAATAGTGCATGCAGTATTTTTGCAGATCGCACTGGATCAGAACGCAGGCACTAATGTGCCACGTGTTCAGGTGTCAGCAATCGCACTGCAGACGAGGGGGCGTGGCTGTGGTGCCATTGACTTCAATGCACCGCCACACCCCCTCCCACCCCTGAATGCAGGGAGCTGGCCGGGTTGCGTTCCAGGGGCTGAATGCTCTGGAACGCACTCTTTATGGTGTGAACCGGCCCTTAGGATCCAGTGCATTGTTTTAATACTTTTTTTTTTTTTACCTATGGGCCACCTCCCAATATCTCAGTATTAGAATGGGTCAGTATCGGTTGATCTATACTAGCAGCTCCCCTATAATGTTTTGATCTTTTCTATTACACAGAGGAGCTCCTCTAGACACAAACAGTCCGTGTACAGGGACGTTCACCTGTCCCTAACGGCATGCAATCGTTCTTTGAACCATTACATGCAAACAACCACGGACAGTGTCAGCCTGTCATTGATTTGTACAGGCTTGCTGTCCACAGCTGATCATAAACACCTGGCCGTACCCACCTCAGAAATACACTGCTCTGGGGCAGTGCTCGTCCCTCTGTGCCCAAGTAAATGTGCCCTAATGGGTAAAACTTGAAATCATTTTCTAAACTCTTGGACAACAGAGGCCATGTAACAGCAGTACAAACATTGTCCTATATGTTTTGCCTGAAGTGGAAGAACAGAAAACAAAGGATCACCTGTATACATTGTCGCACTTTGTTCAACGCCTCCTCAGCTTCAGTAAAGGTGTTGTCTATAGTTAAAGCTTTACTATAGTAACTCTCGGCATTCAGCAGTTTTTCTTCTTCTTCAAGCCTAGAGTTAAGATAAATCAAACTTTAACATTTACGCATATTAACTGAGAAATACAGAGAGACAAATCTTTTTAGTTTAATACTTGGCATGCACAGTATTTTGAGAACAATGCACTCTAAACAGGTAAGAAATGGATAGTTTTATTTTAAATAACTCATCCGTCACCTACATACTCTCTAGGAAGTGTGCATATAATGGTATTTGGGAAGGGAGACAGTATATAGGACTTCAACTCAAGTATCTTCTTTTTTTTGACTGTCCAGTTGTAAAGGACTAATGTTGGTAAGACCAATCTAGAACTGTGGTGCTCAACTCCATTTCTCAAGTACCACAAACAGTCCAGGATTTTGGAATAAAAATAAATTTTATGTGGCGAACCACATTTTAAATACTACTGGGTGTTAAAGAGAAATCTGCACAATGTTTAGGGATCTTAGCCTGGATTGGCACACTGTACAGAATAGTTTGCAGGTAGGTGGGTAGTAAAGGCTCTAGCATTTGAAAGTCAGGGCTGGGGCTTAATCTTGACTCAGGCAGAAGTTGAGGCCCCTATTATAGCCTGGGCATAGCATTTAAAGGGTGTGACAGGAATAGATTTGAAGACTAACACAGGTGCTTCTTTGCATCTCAATATATATGCAGTTGTCATTATCTACAGGCCAGTTCAAATTCAACATAAAAAATGCAAAGTTGCTCAAAATCAGTAGTCTGCTTTCATTCCCTTACCTACACTAATAATGGGCAATACCCTTAACTTTTTCTTCCTCCAGTTCTAGTATATAGGGCCCATGGATATAAAATGAAATAATGATCCCGTATTTAGCTGGTATTAAACCATTATAGATTCCTTTTTTTCCCCTCATAGCCAAGTATCAGAAAGGGATAGATTGAAATACAATTAAGATGTAAAACATGTGCTTACTCTCCCCCTCTTTCCACAAGGGTTTGACAAAGGTACTTTTTTGCATTCTTATGTGTTGGACAATTTTCTAGAGCAACTTCAAAATCATCAATTGCTTTATTTAGACTTCCTTTGGTAGCATATCTACAAAACAAAAGAATATTTCAGAAACATTTATTCAGCTCCAGAAACTATTATAAACTTGATATAGAATAAATTAACGAGTGCTTTTTTTTAAATGTGAACCTTTATGTTGCTGCTTTAGATGTGTAAATTACCTTACCAGCCACACACCTACTTGCTGTATTGTTCAAATTGAAGAACTTGGCCCGGCAGACTTCTATGAAATAATTACTCCAATTCAATAAACGTATTGGGTCAAAAACTGGGCAGCAAGGCGAGTGCAGGGGTGAAAGTGGAGTTATTGAAGCTCTTGATCTTGTGACAGGCATACCACAGGTAAGTATATTATGTATATTGCAGTGTTACATGTGGCTCCCACAGCATCTTTTCATTAACACCTCTTTACAGTTCAAGTTCCATTTCGGGACGTTTTACAATTCAGGTCATCAGTGAACTGCATGTTAAACCATTTACACACAAGACAATATGGTTACACACTATATTAGGGTTAGACTGAATGGTACACAAAATATCTTACAATCAGACTGTAGGAAAACTGGATGAAAGAGGGAAAAGATAGTTGTGTTCAGGAGTATGGTCAATAAGTGTGTTTTAGATTTTACGAGGTTTGGCCTTTTCTCATATCACACTACAAAGCTCAATGGCTCTAACGCATGCACTCCACATGTGTGCTCTCAATATGTGGTTAATATGTGAAGGTAGGAGAGAACCAATACTCACAGTGCACCCCGAGCTACTAACGCTTCAACATTTTTAGCATCAATCTCCAATGCTTTGTTATATTCGTTCATAGCATCCACATGCCGACCCAACTTAAAGTAGTCAACACCTTGTTTTACACTATGGAAACAAAAGAACAAAACATCAATCAAAATATCCTCCTGCCTTTAGAAGGCTGTAAACCAAATGCAAAAATATTCTTTACCACTTTAAGGCCCAAGATGATGACTGTTTTTTCCTTAGAGATGGAGCATAATCTTGATCACAGAAATTTGTCCTGTGAATAGAAAATAAAACATGCATTAATCTGAAATGATTTCACAAAGAAACTAGAGCCACTGTTGGCATAGTGGTTAGAACACACCTTGCCTCCATTTTCTGACACTGCATGGCAATACTTTGTACGACATTAAGTGAAGTGGGGGTGAAAATTAATCTGAGGACCTGCAAAGCTTTTCCAATGTAGTACGGAGAGTTGAAATGTCCTCATTTGGCAAGTCTGTGTCCTACGTCAGCCTACAGAACAAATTCAGGATGCTTTCCCAGGGTTCATTTGCATTCCATACAATCATATTCTTGTGTTTAAACAATGAAGCAGTTTTGAACCCAGTTTATCAGTAACTTGAGCTAAACTAACCCTGTAATTTGCCAATAAAGTTAAAGCAACAGGATTGTTTAAATGCCCCCCCCCCTCCTTCTGCTCTACTTACCTGGCGGAGTCCAGAGAAACTTTGCAAGCTCTGAGTCACTTGGTCAGAAATTACAGGGCAAAGGTGTCTCTACCCACCACTGTAACAGCATCGTGGCAGGAAGGGGAGACAAGAAGAAAGTTTGTTGCACTCCTTACCGGACAGCCCCATATATGGGGAAAGGGGGCTCGGAATGACCGCGGATGGCGCCGCCAGTTGCAAAGAAATGTCACCAGCACACCAGACTCTTTCAAGGATAGTCAATCGTGGATTTATTCAGAACTTATGTTAAATACACAAGCGCTTTCGGGACCACACAGGATCCCTTCATCAGGCATAGCAGTGATAAGGTTACAAAAGACAGTGTGGGTATATATAGGCAAACATAAGTGCAAGAAAAAACAAAAACACTTTGCCGTTTGGTCTTTTTTCTGACCTTTTGTATTGTTCCAGTATTCCCCTATTTTTATGGTTCAAGTGTCTCTATATCATGCAATCTTTATGAATAAATCCACGAATGGAACTGGAGACAGTCACATGCTGCCCATACCTACAGGTAATGGGGATTTCTCTTTGTACTAGTGACAGGAGAGCAAACAGAAGATACGTATATGCAAGGAATGCGCATTTAAGTCCTGAATGGGCAAAGCACAGGTTCTTACATCATGCTCCCCCCCCATTATACTATATCATGCCTTTATCATGTTTTGTTGTACAACAAGAGCCTTCTATGCCTAGATACGTTTTAACATTCTCAGTATTAAAATAGAAAAGCTCTGCCAGCTAATGAGGAACTCACAAAGTGTATTACTAAATATTTTCGACTGCAACACAGTTACTTAAAAAAAAAAAAAGCTATCTTTTTACACAACCTGTAGTGTTGTGAGAAAATTTAGCACACTTCATAACTATAGGTTTATATCACTTTATCTTTTGCTGACCTGTTACATACATAACAAAGAATTACCTCTGAAGGCCTCGTATTAAGGATGGGGGGTTAGACTCGACAATCCCAAGAGTATTTAGAAGAAATTCAACAGTGGATGGATTTGTGAATGCCATGGATTGCCGTAAGACCTTTTCATAAGTGTCGCTGTTGTGTGACTTTGCAGCACTTTGCCTTTAGAGCAAACAAACAAAGTAATAAATATACTTTCCATTGTGATAGAAATATATGAACAAAAAACAAATTCAGAGACATCATTTATAAAATAAGACAGGACGGTGCATTATAATGAATTCGCATTTGCCTACCAATTCCCATGAACCTTGTCTAGGAAACCATATCAGAAGAAGTTTCATCTCTGTCATCTCTTCTAGTCCTACCTGATCTTTATTACATATTTACAATCACCTGAGCTCATTTTCAATTTAAAGGAGAACTATGAAGCGAGTGCTTTTCACTCACCTCATAGTTCTAGCCGACCTGTGACAATGAGATCGTCAGTCTGTGCAGGCAGATCGGAGCGGGGAGGGTACAGCTGGCTCTGCATCTAGATAGGCAGAGCCAGCTGTCAGTCGCGCAGCTGGGCGGATCCCGGAACAATTGTCGGGATCCGCTTCAGCTGCGGCGTCTCAGTATACGCGAGCAGCAGCCGATTCTAGCATGGCCGATTACAAATTATGACCCAGAACTATTTTCACACGGCTATTAAATATACATATCTATGGAAGTGGAAATTATTACTTATGATGCCAAAGTGAAATATATATATACACACACAATATATAGACAAGCAAAGCTTTCTGGTACTGCAATAAGTTTATTTTCATTTAAAAAAACAAAAATAGTGAAAGTTTTAAAAAAGGGAAGAAGGTGGAAAAAGGGGAGTAGATAAGAGTATCATAAAAGCTCATTAAAAAAAAAACCCCTTCATTATGGTCTATAGAATAAAAAGCTGCACTTGCACAGCAATACCTAGTGGCTCACTACAGAACTAAAGCACTGCCTGTCATAGGTGGTAGAGCACAGGTTACAGTCTTTTGTGTCACTGGCCTTAGATACTACTGCTTGTTCACAAAACTGAGGGATGACATTTGGGGGCGGGGTTATACAGAGGGCTGGCTTAACGTTTTTTTTTTTGTTTGCCAGTGTCCCAATCATCAACAGTTTAAGAATTCCTACAACTCCTGTGTCCCCCAATGGCCTTCAAGAAAAAGATTTTATTGTAAGCACAAAACTCTTATTTATTAAATACCCCACTGTAAAGCAACATGTTACAGCAGTTCTATATAAAAAAGACTATCATTATAAATATACTGTGGTTATAGTGCCAGTGTATTGGATTTTTGAATGCTTCAAAGAGCATGCCCTTGTTTTTCTGGGAGACCTATGACATCAGAATGGTCGCACGTGGGAGATCACAGGTACTAATTATCTGGAATAGAAACCATCACAGTAGCACATAAAAAGGCATACCATGGGTCTTTTCTGTGAATACCTTATGTACCATAGGTTTCTACCAATAGCAAGATACATTACAACAGAATACTTACAACAGAGAAGGTGGAGAAAATAGTTGCTCTTTATATGCCTACAGAGCTGTATGGTGCAAATTAAGCTGCATTATTAACACCATATCTGCAAGACCATTGTACTTTAAATGTTGATTAAAAAAAACTTGTGAACATGTTTATCAAACGAAAAAGGCTGAAGTTAAAAAAGGAGAACTATGAGGTGAGTGTTTTCCACTCACCTCATAGTTCTAGCCGACCACGTTCTCCTTTCAGTGTAATGCCAGACAGTTTAAAGTGACACTAAACTCAAAAGTTAACTTAAAGCTTAAAAATGCATTCAAGTACCTTAACTATTACACAAATAAGATACATTTTTGTGTATAACTCGGCTGTAGACCCCCAAATCATCTCTGAATTGGTGCCGACACTGTCCTTCCTTCTGGAGGGTGGCTACATTTGTTCCCCATGGTCCCTGTGTGTGTTGTAAAGTAGCCACCGATCTGAGCTTGCGCCCATGTTGGACTACAATCTATTGAGATTGTAGTCCATCACAGGAGTGAGCTTAGAGTGGTGGCTACATTACAACAGACACAGGGACCATGGGGAACAAATGTAGCCACCCTCCAGAAGGAAGGACAGTGTCGGCACCAATTCAGAGATGATTTGGGGGTCTACAGCCGAGTTATACACAAAAATGTATCTTATTTGTGTAATAGTTAAGGTATTGGGATGTATTTCTGAAATTTAACGACTGAGTTTGGTGTCTATTTTTTGCAAATCGAAGTTTGCATATTATTTGCTCTGCATTGCAAGAGGGAGACTAATGTTAACATAACTAACCTTGACTGTACAGTGCTGGCAGATAATTTATGAACTCAATTTAAACACCATCTGTCCTGACTTAGGGTTACAGAAAATCACTCACCTCATAGTTCTAGCCGACCTATGACAATGAAACGGTCACACGTCGGCTCAATAGATCGGGAGGTGAGCGAACGCATAGCGTCGCTCCCTCACTTCTCGATCTATCCCTGCAGAGAGCCGTGACTGTCACTCACGGCTCCCTGCAGGGATTCCTTGCCTCCCCTGTCCCATCCTCCAGCGCTTACTGGCGGAACGGATGGGGGGGGGGGGGGTTTACAGCTGGCTCTGCCTCTAGATAGGCAGAGCCAGCTGTCAATCCCACAGCTGGGTGGATCTCAACAGTAATGTTGGGATCCGTCCGGGCTGCGGCGTCTCAGTATACCGTGAGCTGTAGCCATCCTGATTTGAGCTGTAGCTCGCGGTATACTGAGCTTAGGGTGACGGGAGGACACTAGTTTGTGTTCTCCGGTTACCCTTAGGAGAACTATGGGGAAAAGCACTGACCCCATAGTTCTCCTTTAAAGATATAGAAGCATTGTATGTTAATGAGAGGAAGCTCAGCGTGTGCCTAGTCTTTCTATGGGGACAGACAGGAGGTTCCTGTCACAAAGAAAATGAGATGGACTTGCAAAGTCCTGCTGCACAGTCACATCTAATTATTACTTGAAATATTAACTCATGATATTCTTACTTGTAGTATTCAGGCATATCTTCAGAATTTATAACTCCCATCTTGACATCAGACAGGTGAGTAGGCAGTGAAGACTTATGCAAAGACAATGTGATCTTTTCATGATAACGGTCAATGTCCTTTACAGCAGCTAGGAGGCAAAATACAGCAATGGTAAGACCACTATGTAGCTATAAAAATGGTTCAATTTGTAGTAGGGATGCACCGATAACAATACTAGTATCAGTACCAATACCGAGTATTTGGGCGACTACTCACCCAAATGCTCCGATACTATTCCTGAATACAAAAACCTCCGGCATCAGGAAGCCGGGCGGCAAGTCATTACACGTCGCCCGGTTTCCTGATTGGCCGGGAAGCCGGCTCCATGCTTCCTTATCACTTGGTGAAAAGGGAGCTTGCAGCCTGCTTTCTGCCCAATCAGGATGGCGTGTAATGACTCGCTGCCCAGCCAGCTTCCTGATTGGTTGGGAAGCTGACCAATCAGGAAGCCGGGCGGTGAGTCATTACCTTCCAATTGGCTTCCTGATTGGCCAGAAAGCCGGCTCCAAGCTACCTCGTCATCTGGTGACAAGGGAGCATAGAGCCGGCTTCTTGGCTAATCAGGAAGCCGGGTGGCGAGATGTTACATGCCATCCGGCTTCCTGGCTAATCAGGCGGCAAGTCATTACACGCCACCCAGCTTCCTTAAGGGACTTCTGGTATCGGCGAATACTGAAATAATAATATCGGTACACGATACTGAAAAACTGGCATCTGTGCATCCCTATATTTTAGACCAACAGCAGGATAAATAAATGTGTATAATACTTGTTTACAGCCAAAAATGCACGTCACTTTGTAAACCGACAAGGTTGTGGAATGCTGAACTAAGTGACGTTACTGATTTCTACACTTATCTTAAAAATCAAGTATGTATTCATATGTTTCATACAGATCTAATAATGTGATAGCAAACAAAGATTGCTTAACTCGTAATCTTCAGCTCATTTGCTAATCATGGACCCTCTAATTTTAGGTCTACTGCATACAGTCAGAACACCAGTTGACAACTACATTCCGTTTATCTACCATAGGAATGTTTTAATGCACGCTAGTTCCTTCAGTCTACAGCATTTTTCTTTCACAGGGCTCTAAAGTGAGGAACACCATAGATGTGTCATTACAGTCTGTGACACGTCACATATTAAATTGGTACATTTTACAGAACTTGATCATTCTCTAGTTCCATGATATTTGCAGAAACATTACCTCTGATTAGGTCTCCAATTTGATAATAAGATAAGGGATCTCCATGGCTACTCTGAGAAGGCACATCTCTTACAGGGCACAATGCCTAGTAGAAACAAAATGCAAAAAGAGTTTAAATATGACCTAAAATAAAGGCAAATGTGTATCGACAGTGCTACTTGAATGCTTACACTTATTTCTAGTGTTTCTATATCTCTTAAAATGCCACTGCCCATAGAGAGGAGAGCCACAAAAAATCCAAAGTCACGAATGGAAGTTATCCTTCCAATTACAACATCCCCACGTTCAACATCCCGAAAAAACAGCTCCCTCTTCTGCCCACTGGGGACCTCCATGAACTGTTCCAAAGGCGGTATGACAGCATAGCAACCTATAATGAGAGGAAATCAAGTCACAAGCTTTAAACAGTTTGTAAAAAATAATTAAACCAGGTACCAAATAGACAATTTCTACTTCCTGACCAAATAGAGAATGATTGGGATCCTAGAGTTTCACATATTATAAAACCAGTTATCAGGTTTTTCGACTGTTCCCTGCTCACACGACACTGCCAGAGAGGTATCATGTTAGACTGACAATTTAAGTTAGCCATACAATGCTCAAATTTGAGCTGTGTGTGGCCTTGCCAGCAGCACCCGACTTTATTCAATCAACTTTTGTTGAAGGAGTCGGGTAGAAAATTGTTGCCTTAACAGCAGCCAGTCAGCTACAGTAACTGTTCAGGTATTCCGACACAAGCGGACGCCGGGTGTCAGAATGCAATAGCCCGGCCGGAGAAATTTGTTGATCCATGCTATTTAGTGTTAAAGGAGGAATCTGTTAGATTTCTTCCGTTCAACCCATTGTAGAGAATAAATTAGACCAGTGTGACATTAATCACACCTTATTCACTATACAAAGTGCCCCGTGCAAATATATATAGCTCATATTTACATATCAAAATGCATCACATCCCTTTCTTTTATATTTTACCCAAAATTGGGTATTATATTCCGTTTCTGTGCGCTAAATTTTATTTTAGTGTATGCATCCTACAAATACTGGTTTGATAAACATTTGCGCAAATACCGTGCGACAAAAAATTACAACTAGCATCTTTGTATTCTACAGGGCCTCTGCTTTCAAAAAATATATCATTGTTTTACAGGTTTTAGGCTGTTTTCTAGCCAAACATTCAGATTTTATCATTTGTGTGCAAATAGTAAACAGTAAGTGGTTAAACACAAAGTTAAAATCTATAGTGCAAATATTACTTAATCTTTAAAACCAATCCTTCAATCTCCAATGATGTCACCGTCCAATCTTTCCAGTGTAAATGTGCGTAAAGCACTCTCATACTGTATGTCCCGATTTTTAGTTCCATTATCCACCTTTGTACTCAAATGTGCTCCACCCTTCCAAAGGAATGCTCCTCACCTCTTTATTAGATCTTTCTAGCTATACATAAAAGGTCAGACACACCAGAGCATTATATGGAACACAGCAACTCCTCTTATTTAGCAATGTATCCTTATAATTCAGCTCACAAGAGATACAGACAAACCGTAGTGTGACCCATAGAATATTCAGTTTATTAAAATGATAAACTCACATGTAAAAGTCTACCTCTTTGTGTGCACAATCAGCATAAAAAGCCAAACCACCACTGTTCACAGTTATCCCATGGCGCAGTCCTGTCATCCTACACAGTGTAATGGTTTCACTAGCTCCCCACTCTACACGTTGCCTCATTAGACTTCCTCGGGGGTTCATCTGCATCTCTTTTGAACTGAATTATAAGGTGGATGGAGGATGCATTCCATTGTAGAAAATGCTAAACTCTGCTCATATCAGAGGGTCCAAGGTAAACAGATGCCCTGAGCCAAGTCATGGGTCCGCACAGGTTTAAAAGCAGAACAAAATGGATTAACCCTTGTAGTGGCTACCCCTGCAGTGCAAGGGTTAACAGCTCAATTTTATCTCAGGTTTTTCTTCTTTCTCTTAGCTCTGTAGGTTGAACTTGATACTCGTGTCTTTTTTCAACCTAAATGTGTAAATATATTCAACCGATTCTCAGAGCCAGATGGCTGTCACAGCTTATCTCCTACACTAAAGCGGTGGAATGTACCTCAGCGTTCTCACATCCTATACACTATGTATAGGACGTGATGACTCAGGGACCTTAGACGGCTGCAGTGGAGGGGAGCGAGGCTCCAGTGATCAGTTCGTCCGGCTCTTACACTAGATGAAAACGAGCAGTTAACACTTGCAGTACGGAGGCAGCCCCACTGCAAGGGTTAATAACATTTGTGCACCATACAAGCGATCCGCCGGCTTTAGAGCCGGCGGATCAC